>NC_053428.1:91801311-92055357 GCF_007990345.1 Gossypium hirsutum | reverse complement strand
CTTTCACATTCATCACATCGGCCATTAGGTCTTATCACATATATACACTTTCACATTTATTCAAATATACTTCACATACCACATATACTATCATGTACAGACTTGGTCTTGGCCGAATCTACATCCATCACTTTCCAATGAATAATTCAATTTTACGCCATACTATCATTTCATATTCGAATACTCATAAACTTACAATATCACGATTTAGAATTCAAGTATGGGTTTAATCAATAGCTTACGAGCAACTAAAACAAGTTTTATCCATGTTTACAACAAAATCACATATTCACTACGAGCTGTTTTCCTGAGCAATGGTCACTAAATTATTTATAACCGGAGCTACAAGACTCCAAATCACTTGCCGTTAATTTTCCCTGAATATAGACTCGTATATCTTTCATCCATAAATTTTTCAGAATTTTAGGTTTGGCCAATCAATACCAGATTTTTCTTAAATTTTCCCCTGTTTCACTGTTTGACTAATCTGACCAGTCTTCACTACGAATCAAAATTCTCATTGTACAGAATTCAAAGTATATTCTATTTGATTTCATTTGAAACTAGACTCATTAAGGAGTCTAAGCATATAAATTTTATCTTGTAACCATTTTTGTACAAATTATAGTGATTTTCTTAAAACAGAACAGGGGATTACGGAGTCATTCTGACACCGTCTCACACAACGTCAAATATCTCTTTATAAGAAATTCCTTTGCTTACACGGTCTCTTTTATAAGAAACTAGACTAATTAAGCTTTGATTGTATATTTTATTCAGCCTATAATTCCACACTAAACATTTATAGTGATTTTCTAAAATCACGTTACTGCGGCTGTCCTGAGCAAATTATTACAATTTGCTCTTAAATTTCCAAGTCCAAACACTTAGGAACTTACCATTTGAGTTTAAGACATATCATGGCCACATCATATCTTATTAAATCAACTCATTATATCCTATTATAGTTGAATTTACTCAACATTTAGTCACTTAAAACTTACCTCGGATGTGGTCGAACGATTTCGGCGGCTATTCGATCACTTTTTCCCTTCCCTTATCCAACTTTGGTCCTCTAAGCTCTTGAGCTAATTCAAACAAATTTAACTTATTAAAGTATCATTATGCTAGCTTATGGCCGAATATGACAAGGAGTTTGATAGGTCATATGGCCACCTATAGCTCAAACACAAATGGTCATACGCATTTTTAATCACATTGAGCAATTTAATACAATTAATCTAACATTTCCTCATGTGCACCTTTATGACCGAATACATGCAACACCAAGCTATCTATTCATTCATGTATGCATCTTATTTAAGCATGTATATCCACAATTGAATTCATCATATAAATATCTATGATTTCACTCAAATAATCTCATTACAACACACGGTGCTCCAACCATTATTTAAATTCAAAGCTCGGCTAGTACATAACACCATGATTTTGTCCTAATTTGGAGAGCCAATAATTTAAGTATTACAGCAGCATATTAATTAGCTAAGTACCATAAATTTGTCCTAATTTGGACAGCCAATAATTTACAGCATTACAGCAGCAAATTAATTAGTAATAAACTATCTTAAGTCCAATTTTAACTCCCTCATGCAGCAACCAGACAGTATTCAAGTTAACTTCCAACATTCGGTCAAAGCATTTAAATAAAAGAATATGCATGCTAAATTTCCAGCATTTGGACAACATTTCAACTTGAAATTTTCCAGCCTTTCACCTTCAATATTTCGAATATTCAAAAGCAAAAAGAAGAGTAACACTAATCAATTAAAATTTTTGAACATAATTCAAGGTATATGTTCAACTAAATATTCATGTTAACTCATAATCAATAAGATATTAAGTAGAAAATAAAAACATTATTAGCATGCATGCTATCTACATACAACAACCATTCGACTTCCATCTATTATCAACCCTCAATACACAAAACATCGAAACCAACATCAAAGAAATATAAACATCCATGACCAAATGTCATCTTCATCCATTTACAAAAATTTTGCCATGAGCTGACTTCTATACTTGATGACCACTCCAAATATACAAGGATTTTCAATGAAAGAGCATTAAACATACCTTAATCTATACATTCACCATAGCCGAATGCCCTAGCTTCATTTCCATTTTCTTTTCTTTATGGTTTTCGGCAAAAATGCCAGAAAGGATGGATGTAACTTTGTTTTTATCACCATCTTCTATTATATTTCATTTTAATAAGCCAATTACTAAATTAATCTTTGTAATTTAATATCAAAACCTTTTAAATGGTGGTCCATTACCGTCCACTTACCTATGTAGTGGCCAAATATCATTTAATAATTATATTTCTTCTTTCTTTCTCAACATTTGGCAAGCACAAGGCAAGGATGTATGGCTTCCCCTTTTTTATTTTAAAGTTTAAACCATTAACTATTATAATATAATATATAATGCATATATGGCTATTCAACCATCATCATGGCCGGCCACTTACGTAAAAATGGGGAATTTGAAATGCAAATCCCCATATTTTAAGCCATGCAATATTTGACCACTACACTTCAACCTACCACAATTTTAATATTTTTCACATAAGTCCTTTTTAACTAAATTCACATAAAAATAATCAAATTAATGCATGAAACTTTCACACATGCATTTACTCACATTATAAACACTGAATATATCTTTTAATTTCTTATAGGACTCGGTTTCGTGGTCCCGAAACCACTTTCCGACTAGGGTCAGTTTAGGGCTGTCACAAAGATCTTGGAAAAGATTGTCAACAATGATTATCAAAATCTGACCACGAGAGTTTGGATGGGTAAGAGAGCTGCTGGTACCATCGAGCTTGATACAATCACTTTGTTAATACCCCATGTACTTCTCTAGCTAATATGATTAAAACCATGAAAAATCCAATTGTAATTCATAAGGTGAAATCAATAGAGTTGTCATGCGTTTATTGTGGTGAAAACATTTGTTTAACGAATGCCCATCAAACCCAGCGTCAGTATACTATATGGGTAATTCTAGTCGAAATAGTAATCTACATTCCAACACCTACAATTCAGGGTTGAAGCAACATTCAAACTTTAGTTGGGGTAATCAAGGTGTAGGAAATTACAACAATGCCGCAAGACAGAATGTCAACATGAACCGCTTGGTTATAATCATCCTATGTGGAGGCAAAACGCTTAAAAAGGTCAAGTACCATTTTCTAATTCTATTAACAACTTGTTAAAGAAATATATGGCTAAGAATGATGTTGTAATTCAGAGTCAGGCAACATCTCTTTGAGCGCTTGAAAATCAAGTGGGGCAAATATTGAATTCTCTAAATTCATGGCCACAAAAGCATTGCCTAGTGATACTAAGAATTCAAGAACACAAGGAAAGGAGCATTGCAAAGTAATCACCCTTAGAAGCGAGACTCAGTTGGGTGATGTTGTTCACGCTGCCTCAATAGAAGAGGATAATGCAAGTAACAATCAAGTAAAGATCCCAAAACCATCTAAAAAGCATGCAACATCTAAAAATGATAAGAAAATAATGTTGTGGCAGAACCAGATCATGTTGCCAACAAAAATGCCACAGCAAAATATCAACAACCTAAAGGATGATAACCTTTACCTTTTCCACGATGATTCCATAAATCTAAATAAGATGCTCAGTTTTAAAAAAAATTAGAGGTTTTGAAGCAACTCCATATTAGCATATCACTAATCAATGCTTTGGAGCAAATGCACAATTACGTGAAATTCATAAAGGATATACTATCGAAGAAGCATAGATCGGGAGAATTTGAGACTGTTGCTCTCACTTAAGGGTGCACAGCAATATTGATGAATAAGCTGCCTCCAAAGTTAAAGGGCCTGGGGAGATTTACTATCCCATGTTCAATTGGAAATCATTATATAGGAAAACAATTATGTGATCTAGGAGCAAGTATAAATCTAATGCCTGTGTCTATTTTAACGATGAAATTCATAGTGTGTCCCTAATGATGAGATGCATAGTGTTTTACAACTTTGTCACTCAGCTCCATATGGAGGATAGTTTGGAGGGATGAAAACAACTGCCAAGATACTCCAGTCAGGATTCTATTGGCCAAGTTTATTTAAAGATGCTTATGAATTTTATAAGTCGTGTGGCCATTGTCAGAGGACATGAAATGTCGTTACAAAGTATATTGGCGATTGAACTGTTTGATGTATATGGAATAGACTTTATGGGTCTGTTTCTACCATCTATGGGTAAGCTATACATATTTTTAGTAGTAGACTATGTTTCTAAGTGGGTAGAAGCAGTAGCCCTATCCTCTAATGATACTAAGTCAGTATTAAAATTTTTGCATTAGAACATTTTCACATGATTTGGTACACTGAGAGTCATTATCATTGACGAGGGATCCCATTTTGATTGCAAAATGACGACCAATTCCTTGCACAGGTATGGGGTGAAACATAGAATTGCCACAGCATATCACCCTCAGATGAATGACTAAGCTAAAATTTCTAATAGAGGTATTAAACAAATTTTGAAAAAAATGGGGAATCCATCTCGAAAGGACTGGTCTACTAGATTGGATGAAGCTCTATGGGCATATCTAACTACATTTAAAACACCACTAGAGATGTCACCTTTTAAACTTGTTTACGGTAATCCATGTCATTTACTTGTTGAACTTGAGCATAAAGCATTTTGGGTGATTAAGAAGCTAAACATGGATTGAGCTGTTGCTAGCGGCAATAAATTGCTAGAATTGAATGTGATGGAAGAGTTTCGAACACAAGCATATGAGAATGCTCGTTTGTATAAGGAAAAGACCAAACGATGGCATGATGCCATAATTTTACCAAGGCAATTTGAACCTGGATAGCAGGTATTATTGTTTAATTCCAGGCTTAAATTATTTCCTGCTAAGTGAAAATCTCGATGATCAAAACCAAATTTGCCACCCTAATTTGGGTCAACCTACAAGCAAAGAAATAAACATATATGCAAGCAATTCAGCCAAATTCCAAACCAAAACATAAGCCACTCATGACATAACAATTCCAATCAAATACATACTCATAAGTCTTACCAATCTATATCAAAACATAAGTCAAAAGCTTGTCAAAACATTTCTTTCTATATAATATTCAATTTCATGCTAAAACTTGCCAAAACTTAACAACATTTACCATTTCTTTTGTCCAACTAAAACATATAAAATATATCATATTGCATCACATATCTTATACCAAAACCATGACATATCCACAACCATACCAAGCCATATCACATGGTTAAATATATACATCACAAAACATAATTCCACAACTTCTAGCCTGTACATGCCATACTTTAATATATACATTTTCAAAGTACCAAAATCATGTTCGATAGTGTGGTGATGATCCTTGACGATCCCTGAGCTCACAGTAGCTTCGATATCCATAAAACAATGCAAACACACACAAACTAACCTTTCAAAAGCGTAGTAAGTTCGTACCAAAATCATCAATGGTATATGAAACAACAACAACACATAAGTACTTATAAATTCTCAGCTCATCTATCAATTTCATACCAACACCATCCATATGTTTACACCAATTCAATAAACGTTATATGCATAATACCAACTACCACAGAGGTATTATACTTACCTTAACATTCCTGTATTCATTCATTTTCATCATCACCTATTGCTTGGATATTTTAAGACTTTCCGAAGATTACCAGTGCTTTGAACATCTGCACACTTTGTGCTTTAAAGATTAGCTGAAGTTATAATAATTTTGCACACTTAGTGCTTTCTCAATTAACCGATGCTATCTCGGTATCGCAGACTTAGTGCCTCATATAGCTGAAGCTAGTTTGAATCCCACACTTAGTGCCAAATACAATTGATTTATCATCGTATTCATCCAACTAAATATGTATATAATCCATGTATAATCAAAACATCAAAATATACTTATAACATCATGTTTTACGTATGAACTTGCCTCGTACTCGGAGTTGTCGACTCAGATTGTTTACTCAATAACCTTCGACTTCCCTCGGTCTAAATCCAAATTCCTCTTTTCTTGATCTATATGTATTCAAAAATTAACCCTTTTATTCACTAGATCATTCAAACAAATCCATATACACACAATTAAGGCATATTGCAAACTAGCCCTCATATTTTCACATTTCGACACTTTAGTCCTTAATTAACAAAATCACAAAATACACAAAGTTTGCTTGTACACAAGCTTAGCCGAATTTTCATAGCTCTTATACAAGTCCACACATTTCATTTATTTCACATTTCAGTCCCTCATTTACAAATTTCACAATTTAGTCCATTTTACTCAAAATCATCAAAAATCCAAAGACAAAACATGTAAGCCCAACATCAAACTTTCATTTAACAAGAACTAACTTCACAAAACTTATAATTTCATCAATGGCACATTTCAAAACCATCGTCAAAATTAGAAATTGATGCATGGGTTTGATAGTATACGAAGCAACAATTACAAAAATGTAGAAATTATAAAAAACTGAAACAAAAACATACCTAAATCCAAGCTTAATATTGCCGAACCCTAGCAAGCCTTTATTTTTTTCTTTTTCTTTGATACAATCAGCCAAGTGATGAAAATATGAAGCAATTATCATGTTTTTCTTTAATTTCTAAAATTAATTCATCTTTTACCATTTTAACCTTAACATAATAAACATTTAAACATATAATGGATGCCCAAAAATGTCCATTTAACATACCAATGGTCTAATAAAATAATAAGGATCTCTTACTTAAAAAGCCAAATCAAATAGGCACTTTTATCAAGTAGGAAGTAACTTTTACCTTTTACGTGATTAGGTCCTTTTTACCAAATTAAGCACACAAATGATTAAATTTTCATACGAGATTTTCACATATGCTAATTCACACATCATAAGCATGGAAAATAATATTTAAATAATATTCTAACCCGGATATGTGGTCTTAAAACCACTATCTCGAATAGGGTCTAAACCGGTCTATTACACCTGTTTTCACAAGGTCTAAGATACGAGCGTGTCTACTAGCCGTGTGAGACACACGGCCTGTTCACACGGGCATGTGATGCTTGAAAGATTGAAATTTTTATATGTTGTCAATTTAGTGCCGAATGCATGATTAAGGCTTTGTATGCTTGATTTAAGTATATAATGAATGTGAATGAGTGATATTTACTGAAATGTAATGTTATTTGATAAATTATCATTCTAAATCGAGCTATAATTCCAGTAATGCCTCTCAACCTATTCTAGAGACAGTTACAGGTTAAGGGTGTTACATTTGTTGGTATTAGAGCTACGATTTAATCGATTTTAGGACTAACGTAGCGTATATGAATCTAGCTATACATTCCATATATAAAACTATGATAGTGTGATGACTCCTGACATTTCCAAATATGTTTTTATATAGTAATGGATCCCAAATGAGCCGCAACGGACGGTGTAGAAAGTAATGTGCCAGCTTCTGCTCAAGGGACAGCGCTAACTGAATCTAGACTTGTGACGAGTAGTCACGGTGGTGAGGCTAAAGAAGCCTTCTTTCAAATATTGAGCAAGTGGTTCACACAGTATATTTGTACGAACCCAACTGTTCTGCAACCTCCACCCTCGTCTGTTTTGTAACGCCCCAATTTTTGAGAATTCTGTGTATGCTAGAAAAATTTAAAATTTCTGTGTTCTGTCTGCTTGGCGTATGTTTAATTATGTTAGTAGGCCTCTAGAAGGCCCAAGCTTCAGTTAAAACCCGATATTTTTAATTAATTTTAATTTTAATGGAAAAAAGGGGGTTCTGGTTAACTAGGCTTTTATGTATTAATTGGGTAAAATAAAACACAAGGAAATAGGTGGCAAAGTGGCATGTGACGCCACTGGGAAGGCTATAGAAGTGGCGTGTGGATGCTAGGGAGAACCAAGGTTCAAGTCACAATGGGAGCATATTAAGGGAATTCTTTTTTTATCTTTAGAAAGGGTAAGTAATGGAACTCAAGTAAAAGACTGTCAGGAAGGAGTTTGAGTTGCTCAAGAGATTGAGTAATGAGGGGATAAGGGAGAGGATTTAGAAGCTGATTAGGGAGAGCAGTATTGGCCGAATGATGGACTCTTGAGGAGCAAGAGTTGGCCGGCCAAGGGTTTCTTTAGAGGGCAAATTTTGGCTAGGTTAAATGCCAAGTATAAATTCGGCATCTGGGGGTAAGTTGCGCCGTTTTTCTGACCATCCTTCCTCCTCCTTCTTTCTTTACTTTTTCTCTCCATCTACCTTCTCCTCTTCTTTTCTTCATAGACGAATCCTTCTACCACTCTACTCTACACCACTTTCTTACTATTATTTTCAAGCCTTACAGCCGAATATCACAAAAGCCGAAATCCCGAAAGTTCATATTGTTTGTGCCGAATTCTCCTAGCAAAAACCTACTGATTTTTATTCATCCTTTTTGATCAATTATTTCTTTTTCTAAACCCTAAACCTCTGTCGACAAAAGCTACTACAATATCCCATCTTTTCTTCACTGTTACAAAAAAAACTGAAAATGCATAACCATAGGGACATAGCCAAATTTTAAGATCACTAAAGGCTCAAATTTTGTTATCATTTGAGGGGTTAGATCTGCATCAGAATCGAGTAGGAGTTAATTGGAATCATTGACCGAAGGAATTGGTGGTAAGTTTTTGAGCCTAATCTTTATTTCAGGTTTTAGAAAAAGCCGAAACCCCTAAAGGTTAGGGAGACTATCGATTTGGGCTTGAAGCTCTAAGGGTTGTGATAAATATTTTATTTTTAATGCTAGTGTGATCTAGAGGCTACTGATCAAAGGCTTGGACAACTGGAACGACTGGATCTAGACATAATCGTTAATTTCGGCAAAGGTAGGATCGCTAGTGCCTAAGGTGCTATTGGCCAATTATGGTAAGGGGTTAATACGTAGTTCATTTTCGATAGTTAGATTAACGTGTTAGTAGTCCAATTGTAGGAAGTTCGTGTGTAGACCTCGTCAGCATATCATCGCAAACAGGTGTGTAACTGACACCCTCTTATAGACTAGATCGGCAAAAGTCGAAAAGCTGAAATGTAGAAAAGTCGATATTTTGAGAACTTGCGAGTGTGCGAATGCTCATGAGATTAATAGTGTGATGTATATGGTAAATTAAAGTGATAAGACTGTAGATTGCATGATTTTGTGCATTTCGATGTTTTTGGGCTTAATGGGCGAAAATCAGGATAGTAGGCCAGCGGGCCCAATTCGGTAAGAAAATGCGGTAAGTGTTTCTGGTCGTATATAAATGGCTATGTTATGCATGAAAACCTTAAGAATAGTTAAATTACTTGAATACCCCTATGTATGGAAAATTACTATTATACCCCTAGGTGCAAAATTACCATTATACCCATAGGGTTACTTTTGACTGAAAAGCATGATGATCTGATTCCGTATGATGTATGTCATGATTGTATATCTATTGGATGGGGACATCAGTTATATTATGGAGGAAGCGTCCTAGTGTCTATGCCACAATTTTCTGATCTGGTGGCTCTGCCATATATATCTGTTCTGGTCGCTCTGCCACAATTGTCTGTGTTTGGTGACTCTGTCACATTATCTGTTCTGGCAACCATGCTGTATATTTCTATGGCGTCTAGCGGTTGGGTGGGTCGAGTAGTCTCCTCACATGGTGAAAGGTTAGTATGGGGTGCATATGGTTGGATATGGGTTGGGTTTTGCATAGACATGTAATATCTGTTTTGATCTGTTATGGGCCTATGGGCTTTATTCTGAATTTTGTTTTGGGCTAAGGCCAACTTATTCTATTTTCTGTGGTTTGAACCGATATAGGCTATGGTTGGGTTAATTTACACACTGAGTTTCCCCAAACTCACCCCTTTATTTTCATCCACGCAGGTACTCCCCAACCATAGTGGGCTTGGAGCTGTGAGGGATTCGGAGTGGCCACACGTTCTGCAAATTCAATTTTTCTTCTGGTGAACTGGACATCCTTTTATTTACGCTTAAGGTTTTGGGTTTTTAAATGTAATAAGGCCGCTTAATTTTTCTTGATGGTTTTAATATGTTTTGTTAAGATAGGTATTACTTATATTTAACTGTTGAAATTGGACAGCTCTAGGGCACGTTTTTAAGAACAGTAATTGATTTCAAAATAACACGACAACAAGCAAAGCTTCTGCAATGAAAATATTTTCCAAAATTAATCTCTTTTCCTAAAAAGGACTTAATCAAATTGGTTTCCTGAAAATATACGTGACGTTGAGGTGTGGCAATGGCGATGTGCATGTTTAGGATTGGATTCGAAGGGAGCTTGGTACTTAAGCAGTCTGATGGACTCACCTCCTCTTTTTTCGATTTCCTACCTGGTGCACAGCTTCCATTCACATTAACTTATAATGAAATTATTTTTTAAAACACTACGTAAGTTTTTCTAGATCAACAATATAAAATGTTTTGAATGCTTCGATGTGGCACGTCGGATCCGGCCATAACGTCTAGGCCGGGTTTGGGGTGTTACATTTAGTGGTATCAGAGCCAAGTTGCAACAACTCAGCTGTGGAATGGGTTTACAAAAAAAAAGATTTTCGAAAACAAAAATTTTATAAAGATTGAAAAAAAACTCAATTTTTAAAATTTAGATATTTAAAAGGTGGCATTCCGAATCTCCGGCCCAAGCCTGTAAGTATTACTTTGAACTTCTCTGAATATTTTCCTGAATTATCTATCTGTACTGAAACCCTACTAGGAGACTCTAGATAGGATGATACGGAAACCATAGGAAAAATTTGATAAGAGATTGAAACTGTAGATAGACTTCGATTCTGCGAAAACAAACTCTGAATTACTGTCTAATTCATAAAACATCTGTAATAAACACTGGAATATTAAATTAATAAAAATTCGTAATCAGATAATACGATATGAGTACAAGAGCTGCTCGTGGAAGAGGCCGTGGACGGGGCCAAGGAAGTGCTCAAGCGGGATCTTTATCTTCGAGACATATGCCGACGGCAGATGCACCAGTACCACCGGCAACAGAGGTGGAGTCTCATGACCGCAGTGCTGGGGATGATGCCGTGTCACAGGCAATGCTTCATGTTCTGGAAAGGGTTACTAGGGCAAGTACAGGCAACGAAATTCGGGGATCCATTTCTTAACGACTTCGGGCTAACGGAGCGGAGATCTTTAGGGGCGTGTCTGGTGTAGCCCCGAATGTGGCGAAATATTGGTTGGAGGCCACAGAACTGATTATGGACGACTTGGACTGCTCTGTGGAGCAAAAGTTGAAGGGGGCCGTATCGTTGCTACGGGACGAGGCTTATCAGTTGTGGCTCACTATGATAGAAGGGACCCCAGCTGATAGGGTAACTTGGGAACTGTTTAAGACGTCCTTTAAAGGGAAGTATGTTGGGGAGAGTTATGTGGACTCCCGCAGAAAGGAATTCCTGAATCTGGTGGAAGCAGGTAAAACAGTTGTTGACTACGAGGACGAGTTTCTGAGGCTGAGCCGGTATGCCGTGGGCGTAGTCGCTACGAAATATGAGTGAAATGTGCACTTCGAGGATGGTCTTAGGGATGACCTTAGGGTGTTGATTACTCCGCAAAGGGAGCGGGACTTTGTGGTCTTGGTGGAGAAGGCAAAGATAGCTGAGGAGGTAAAGCATGCTGAAAAGCAGAATCGGGAGAAAGATCAGAACCGTTTTCAGAAGGATTCTGGACCTCCGCGTGGAACAAATAGAAATGTTAAGAGAGCAAGAGTGGAGGAACTGGTTCGAGCAGTGCCGATGAATGTTGTTAGACCACCAATCTGTGGAGACTGTGGTAAGGTACATTTGGGTGAGTGTAGGAAACGTTCCGGTGCTTGTTTGCAATACGGATCTATGGAGCATAGAGTTAAAGACTGTCCTTAGAGAGCTGATCAGGCTCAAGTTGCTGTACAGAGGATTGCTCAACCCATGAGAGGTGGACCACAACCACCGAGAGGACGTGGACAAGGTAGGGGTAAAAATGGAAGTGGTCGAGGTCGAGGGGCACTTGGCAGGGGTACCGGATATGCTGAAGCTCGACAGCCAGCATTGGTGTATACAGCTCGTCATCGAGAGGAGGGCGACGCACCTGACGTCATAACTAGTACGTTTTTGGTTTCTAGCATGCCGTATACTGCTTTGGTGGATATTGGATCTACTCATTCCTATGTTGCCTGTGCCATATCTGGGTCGTTGGGTGTGCATTCTGAGAAGATTGTGAATGGGGTATCTGTGCTAAGTCCTTTAGGTCACTCGGCTAGGGTAGACAAACTGTATAGGGATGTACCATTGGAAACTCAAGGTAGGACTTTCCTTGGAGATCTGATGGAGTTACCGTTCGGATAATTTGACCTCATTTTGGGAATGGACTGGCTTGTTAAGCATAAGGCGACTCTGGATTGCACTGCTAAACAAATGGTGTTAAGGACCACAGAGGGTGAAGAGGTTATGGTTATAGGTGAGCGAAGGGATTATTTGTCCAATGTGGTGTCAGCATTAAGAGCCAAAAAGTGGATTCTGAAAGGTTGTGAGGCCTATTTGGCATTTGTTAGTTAGTTAAAAGAGGAGGGACTGACAATGGATAAGGTTAAGACCGTAAAGGATTTCCAAGATGTTTTTCCGGAGGAGCTTCCGGGATTGCCTCTGAATCGAGAAGTCGAGTTTGGAATCGACTTGTTGCCTGGAACGACGCCGGTGTCCATCGCACTATATAGGATGGCACCGAAGGAGTTAGTGGAGTTAAAGGCACAAATTCAAGAGTTGTTGGGTAGGGGCTTCATTAGGCCAAGCGTGTCCCCATGGGGAGCACCGGTGCTATTCGTGAAAAAGAAGGATGGTACGATGCGGATGTGCATTGATTATTTCCAGTTGAACAAACTGACGATTAAGAATAAGTATCCACTGCCAAGGATTGACGATCTGTTCAACCAGCTTAGAGGAGCTTCTGTATTTTCCAAGATCGACCTTCGACCTGGATATCATCAGTTAAGGGTCAATGAGGCAGAATCCATAAGACGGCATTCAAGACTCGGTAAGGTCATTTCAATTTTCTGGTTATGCCATTTGGACTGACGAACGCTCCTGCAGCGTTTATGGATCTGATGAATCGTGTGTTCCAACCATTTTTGGATCGGTTCGTAGTCGTCTTTATTGACGATATCCTGGTATATTCTGAAACTAAAGCGAAGCATGATGAGCATCTCCGCATTGTGCTGCAAGTGTTAAGGGAAAAGCAACTCTATGCGATGTAACACCCCCACGCCCAAAACCGTCGCTGGAGTCGAGCTTGAGGAGTTACCGAACATAATTTATCAAATTAAGAACTTCCAATCATTTGTTTCTACATTCACAGCTTCTAGCTACCCGCGTCACAGTTACAAGAAAAATCATATCTCGAGTTACGAAACTCAAAAACAAAATCTATAAATTTTCCCTAAATCTAGACTCATATATATATTTACTAATTTTTTTCTAGAATTTTTGGTAGGGCCAATTAGTACAGTTTATTAGTTAAAGTCTCCCCTGTTTCAGGGTTCGACTGCTCTGACCTCTGTGTATTACGAATCAGATATCTCTCTATAAAGAATTTAAATGACAATGAGGTTTGTTTATATTAAAACTATACTCAATAAGGAATCTGTACATATAAATAAAAACTTATAATTATTTTTTTAAAATTTATTATGAATTTTTAAAGTCAGAATAGGGGATCCAGAAAATCACTCTGGCTCTATTTTAAAAAAGTTTAAATATCTCATAAAATATAATTTATATGCCTATTTTGGTTTATCCACATGAAAATAGACTCATTAAGCTTCAATTTCATAACTTACTCATCATTTAGTTCCATTTATACTATTTTTAGTGATTTTTCAAATTTATGTCATTGCTGCAGCAATATTCTGTTTTAAGGCAAGTTTCATATTTTCATGAGTTGTTATAAACTAGATAACCTATTAAACTTCCATGATATCAAACATGATCTAAATTTAACCATCACCATGACTTATCAATATCAAACATTTTCTCAACCAATCATGGCCATATCATAAAATTATTTACACAAAATAAGTATATTGCTATACATGCCATACTTAAGTTTTACAAGCCATTTACCCAGATGAAAGTCCTTTGGATAGTGTGATCGAACCTTCGAACCGTCCCGATTCCCGAGCTGGCTTGTTCAAAACTATAGAAAATAAAGAGGAGGGAGTAAGCATAAATGCTTAGTAAGTTCATATGTAAATAACAAGTAACATAACAATACAAATATACCAAACAACTTTAGCATGGTATCACCAAAACATATATCACATTTCTAAACATCATTCATCATCTTACCACCTTATCATTGCTGTATCTATTTTCAACCCGAGGGTTAAGAACATACCTGTCCAAAGTGTCCATTTCACAACACTTACCAAAACGTCGCTTGCATCTTAAGTGTTCTTCCATTTCACTAGAAATTTCACCCGTTGAACACATCGGAATACAACTCGGATACACGGATAATTTGCACATAAGTGCCTCATATGTAATCAATAAATCATGTAACCCACCCCTAAGTGAACTCGGACTCAACTCAATGAGCTCGGGCATTCACATCCATAAGTGAACTCGGACTCAACTGAACGAGTTCGGATGCCTAGTTACATCTCACGAACTTGGACTCAACTCAACGAGTTTAGACATTCGCATCCATAAGTGAACTCAGACTCAACTCAACGAGTTCAGATGCTCAACCATCCTAGTGACATGTCACTTGTATCCTAATCTATTCCTAAGGTTCAAACGGGCTTTTTCCCTCGATCTCACATTTGTCGTCTTCCATGGAATATCGGAACCGATACTCGGTAGCAATTCATATTTATCAAGTAGTAACATGATTTGCATATTACTCAACATTAACCACAAAGCATAATATTTCACGATTAAAAATCAGTGTATCATATAATTAACATCAATAACTTAAAAATAACAATTATGCTACATTATTTACACATGAACTTACCTTAGTACCAAAATATAAAGATTTTGCAATTTAGTCCACAATCTTTTCTTTTCCTCGATCGCGACTTGAATCTCGTTTCTCTTAATCTATAATGCCAAAATAATCTTATTTAATACATACATTCATCAAAACAACATTTAATACGAACTTTGGAAAAATTACACTTTTGCCCCTAAACTTTTGCATAATTACACTTTTGCCCCTAGGCTCGGGAATTAAACTTTATTCCTCATTCTTATGTTTTATAACATGCTGATCATTTTTCCCTTCTATGGCAACATCAAATTCTTACTCTAACATATACTTGTGACTATTAGGTATTTTTGCCGATTAAGCCCTTTTACTCGTTTTCACTCAAAACCGAGTAGCACAAGTTGTCTAACATAATTTAAAACCCCATATTCTATCATAAAACATCAAAATACACAAATTTCACCTATGGGTATTTTTCCAAATATAAACCCTAAGTTGAATTATTGCTAACATAAGCTTAATCGAGCTACCGAGATTCCAAAAACGTAAAGAACATTAAAAACGGGGCTTGGAATCACTTACTATGGAGCTTGGAAGCTTGAAACAAACCCTAACTATGGAGAACCCTTGAAATTTTGGTCTAATGAAGAAGATGGACAAAAATTGGCTTTTAATTTTGTTTTTAATTCATTTTAATAACTAAATGACCAAAATGCCCTTACTACTAAACTTTCCAAAAATTCCTTCCATGTCTTAATTTTGTCCACGAACTTAAATTGGTAAAATTGCTATTTAAGATCTCCTAATTAATATTTCAATGCAATTTCATACTAAAAACTTCTAGAATGCAAATTTTGCAACTTATTCGATTTAGTCCCTACTTTCATTTTAAGCACTTTAGGCATAGAATTTCATCACGAAATTTTCACACAATCATGCAATCATATCATATTCATCAAAATAATTATAAAATAATTATTTCTATCTTGAATTTGTGGTCACGAAACCACTATTCCGATTAAGCCCTAATTTAGGATATTACATGCGAAGTTCAGCAAGTGTGAATTTTGGTTGAGGGAAGTAACCTTCTTAGGACATGTGGTCTCTGCTGAGGGGATTAGGGTGGACCCTCAAAAATTGAAGCAATTTTGGAGTGGAAGCCGCCTAGGTCAGTGTCGAAAATACGGAGTTTTCTAAGATTGGCAGGATACAACAGAAGGTTTGTGGAAGGCTTTTTGTGATGGCAGCACCTCTGACAAAACTCATAAGGAAAGGAGTACCGTTTGTATGGACTGAGAAGAAGCAGGAAGCTTTTGAGAAGTTGAAGAAAGTTCTGACTAAAGCACCTGTGTTAATTCAGCCAGAGTCTGGGAAGGATTTTACTGTGTTCAGTGACGCATCACATGTAGGTTTGGGCTGCGTGTTAATGTAGGAGAGTAAGGTGGTGGCATATGCATCACGATAGCTTAAGCCTCATGAGGGGAACTATCCTACTGATGATTTGGAGTTGGCGGCAGTGATATTTGCACTTAAGATTTGGAGACATTACTTGTACGGAGAAAGGTGTATTATATACACAGACCATAAGAATCTTAAGTATTTGTTGACTCAGAAGGAGCTGAACCTTAGGCAAAGGAGATGGATTGAGTTGCTTAAGGATTATGACTGTTCGATCGAGTATCACCCAGGCAAGGCTAATGTGGTAGCCAATGCTCTAAGTCGTAGAACTGTATCTGATCTGAGAGCAATGTTTGCTCGTCTGAGTCTATATGATGATGGCAGTTTGTTGGCTGAATTGCAGGTAAGGCCAACCTGGGTGGACCAGATTAAGGAAAAGCAGTTGGAAGATGAGTCGTTGGTCGCTCGTTTTCAACAAGTTAAGGATGGGGAAACTGAGTTTGGTTTAAATGGCGAAGGAGTTCTGTGTTTCCGAGAAAGAATTTGTGTTCCAAAGGACTCTGACTTGAGGCAGACAATATTGAAGGAAGCTCATGGGGGACTTTGTGCCATGCATCCTGGAGGGAATAAGTTGTATCACGACTTGTGAGAGTTGTATTGGTGGCCTGGGCTTAAACGAGAAGTAACGGAGTTTGTAGGGAAATGTCTAACATACCAGCAAGTGAAAGCTGAGCATCAATTACCTTCTGGACTGTTGCAGCCAGTGAAGATACCACTTTGGAAGTGGGAGAGGGTAACCATGGACTTTGTGAGTGGGTTGCCTTTGACACCATTGAAGAAAGACTCAGTGTGGGTGATTGTGGAGAGGTTGACCAAATTGGCCCATTTCATACCTGTACGTACTGACTTTTCCCTTTAAAAGTTAGCCAAGTTGTATGTGGCGGAGATTGTTTGACTTCATGGAGTACCAATTTCGATTATCTCTGACCGGGATCCCAAATTCACATCTCGATTTTGGTAA
The DNA here is from genome assembly GCF_007990345.1 of Gossypium hirsutum. Classification (NCBI taxonomy): domain Eukaryota; kingdom Viridiplantae; phylum Streptophyta; class Magnoliopsida; order Malvales; family Malvaceae; genus Gossypium; species Gossypium hirsutum. Next base: position 92,037,877 of record NC_053428.1, on the reverse strand, counting down.
AAGTTGCATGAGGCGTTGGGGACGCGATTGAACTTTAGTATGGCTTTCCATCCCTAAACAGATGGTCAGTCGAAAAGGGTTATTCAGATTCTGGAAGACATGTTGAGGGGATGCGTGATTGACTTTCGAGGTAGTTGGGAGGATTACTTACCGTTGGTAGAATTTGCATACAATAACAGTTACCAGGCGAGTATTTGAATGGCACCATATGAAGCACTGTGTGGATGAAGGTATCGTACACCTAGTTGTTGGACTGAACTAGGAGAGCGACAAGTTCCTGGACCAGAGTTGGTAGCTAATATTGAGGCTAAGGTTAGAATAATTAAGGATCGGTTAAAAGAAGCATCTGATAGGCAAATTTCGTATGTAGATTTGAAGCATAAGGAGATTGAGTACTCAGAAGGTGATATGGTCTTCTTAAAGGTTTCTCCTTGGAAGAAGATATTAAGGTTTGGTAAGAAGGGCAAGTTGACTCCGCGGTTCATTGGGCCTTATCGGATTTTGAAGTGAGTAGGCCCAGTGGCTTATCAATTGGAATTGCCTCTAGAGTTAGACAGGATTCATGATGTTTTTCACGTCTCCATGTTAAGGCGTTATCGTTCTGACCCTGCTCATGTCGTGCCGGTTGCAGATATTGAAGTGCAAACTGTTTTGCCCTTCAAGGAGAAGCCTGTGCAAATATTGGCTCGAGATGTTAAGGTTCTAAGAAGGAAATTTGTCCCATTAGTGAAAGTGCTTTGGTGTAATCATGGCAGGGAGGAAGCTACTTGGGAGCCAGAAGAGGCGATACAACAACAATACCCGCATCTATTTGGATCAAGTAAATTTTGAGGACGAAATTTCTTTAAGGAGGGTAGAGTTGTAACGCCCCAATTTTCGGGAATTCTGTGTATGCTGGAAAAATTTAAAATTTCTGTGTTCTGTCTGCTTGGTGTAGGTTTAATTATGTTAGTGGGCCTCTAGAAGGCCCAAGCTTCAGTTAAAACCCTGTATTTTTAATTAATTTTAATTCCATAGGAAAAAAAGGGGTTCTGTTCACTGGGCTTTTAAGTATTAATTGAGTAAAATAAAACACAACGAAGCAGGTGGCAAAGTGGCATGTGACACCACTGGAAAGGCTATGAAAGTGGCGTGTGGATGCTAGGGAGAACCGAGGTTCAAGTCACAATGGGAGCATATTAAAGGAATTATTTTTTTATGTTTAGAAAGGGTAAGTAATAGAACTCAAGTAAAAGACTGTCAGGAGGAGTATGAGTTGCTCAGGAGATTGAGTAAGGAGGGGATAAGGGAGAGGATTTAGGAGCTGATTAGGGAGAGCAGTATTGGCCGGATGATGGACTCTTGAGGAGCAAGAGTTGGCTGGCCAAGGGTTTCTTTAGGGGGTAAATTTTGGCTAGGTTAAATGCCAAGTATAAATTCGGCATCTGGGGGTAAGTTGTGCTGTTTTTCGGACCATCCTTCCTCCTCCTCCTTTTTTTACTTTTTCTCTCCATCTACCTTCTCCTCTTCTTTTCTCCATAGCCGAATCCTTCTACCACTCTACTCTACACCACTTTCTTACTACTATTTTCAAGCCTTACAGCCGAATATCACAAAAGTCAAAATCCCGAAAGTTCATATTGTCTGTGCCGAATTCTCCTAGCAAAAACCTACTGATTTTTCTTCATCCTTTTTGATCAATTCTTTCTTTTTCTAAAACCTAAACCTCTGTCGAAAAAGCCACTACAGAACCCCATCTTTTCTTCACTGTTACAAAAAAAAAACCGAAAATGCATAGCCATAGGGACATAGCTGAATTTTAAGATCACTAAAGGCTTGACTTTTGTTATAATTTGAAGGGTTAGATCTACATCAAAATCGTGTAGGAGTTAATTGGAATCATTGACTGAAGGAACCGGTGGTAAGTTTTTGAGCCTAAACTTTATTTCAGGTTTTAGAAAAAGCCAAAACCCTAAAGGTTAGGGAGACAGTCGATTTGGGCTTGAAGCTCTAAGGGTTGTGATAAATATTTTATTTTTGATGCTACTGTGATGTAGAGGCTACGGATCAAAGGCTTGGACAACTGGAACGATTGGATCTAGACATAATCGATAATTTCGGCAAAGGTAGGATCGCTAGTGCCTAAGGTGCTATTGGCCGATTATGGTAAGGGGTTAATACGTAGTTCATTTTTGATAGTTAGATTAACATGTTAGTAATCCAATTGTAGGCAGTTCGTGTGTGGATCTCGTCAACATATCGTCACAAACAAGTGTGTAACTGACACCCTCTTATAGACTAGATCAGCAAAAGCCGAAAAGCCGAAATGCCGAAAAGCTGATATTTCGAGAACTTATGAGTGTGCGAATGCTCGTGAGATTAATAATGCGATGTATATAGTAAATTAAAGTGATAAGACTGTAGAGTGCACGATTTTGTGCATTTTGATATTTTTGGGCTTAATGGGCCAAAGTCGGGATAATGGGCCAGCAGGCCCAATTCGGTAAGAAAATGCGGTAAGTGTTTCTGGTCGTACGTAAATGGCTATGTTATGCATGAAAACCTTAAGAGTAGTTAAATTACTTGAATACCCCTATGTATGGAAAATTACTGTTATACCCCTAGGTGAAAATTACCATTATACCCCTAGGGTTACTTTTGACTGAAAAGCATGATGATCTGATTCCGTATGATGTATGCCATGGTTGTATATTTGTTGCATGGGGACATGGGTTATATTATGGAGGAAGCGTCCTGGTGGCTATGCCATAATTATCTGATCTGGTGGCTCTGCCACATATATCTGTTCTGGTGGCTCTGCCACGATTATCTGTATCTGGTGACTCTATCACATTATCTGTTCTGGCAGCCATGCTGCATATTTCTATGGCGTGTAGCGGTTGGGTGGGTCGAGTAGTCACCCCACATGGTGAAAGGTTGGTATGGGGGTGCATATGGTTGGATATGGGTTGGGTTTTGCATAAACATGTAATATTTGTTCTGATCTGTTATGGGCCTATGGGCTTTATTCTGAATTCTATTCTGGGCTAAGGCCAACTTATTCTATTTTCTGTGGTTTGAACCGATATAGGCTATGGTTGGGTTAATTTACACACTGAGTTTCCCCAAACTCACCCCTTTATTTTCATCCATACAGGTACTCCCCAACCATAGTGGGCTTGGAGCTATGAGGGATTCGGAGTGGCCACACGTTCTGCAAATTTAATTTTTCTTCTGGTGAACTGGACATCCTTTTATTTACGCTTAAGGTTTTGGGTTTTTAAATGTAATAAAGACGCTTAATTTTATGTTTTGTTAATATAGGTATTACTTATATTTAACTGTTGGAATTTAATAGCTCTAGGGCGCGTTTTCAAGAACAGTAATTGATTCCAAAATAACACGACAACAAGCAAAGCTTCCGCAATGAAAATATTTTCCAAAATTAATCACTTTTCCTAAAAAGGACATAATCAAATTGGTTTCCTGAAAATATACATGACGTTGAGGTGTGGCAATGGCGGTGTGCATGTCTAGGATTGGATCCGAAGGGAGCTTGGTACTTAAGCTTGGTACAATATAAAATGTTTTGAACGCTTCGATGTGGCACGTCGGATCCGGCCATAACGTCTAGGCCGGGTTTGGGGTGTTACATGTTCCACAACCAATCCCTATAGCTCATCAAGGTATTGATCCTTTATGATTAAATAAACCATCTAGTGATAGAATACGGAAACAAAAAGCTGAGGAATTTAGAGCCACTGTTAATGATGATCCTGAGAAAGCCGAGTTTTGGCTTGAGAACACTATTTAGGTATTCGAAAAATTATCTTACACACTTAAAGAATGTATGAAGTGTGTTGTATCATTGTTGAGAGATACTGCATATCAGTGGTGTAACACCCTATACTCGTAACCCACACTAGGGAGGAGCACAAGGCATTACCTAACTTGATCTCATGCATACAACGAATCTCAAGTCACCAAGACTCGATCCAAACATAAAACTTTTTCAATTTCAACTTTAAACTTCTTCTTATGGGCCTATGAGCCTTAAATCGATCGTTGAAAACCATTCAGGACTATACCGGGTCCTTAAACCAACTATGAAAATTTTGTCCTTAAAACAGGGCACACGCCCGTGTGGAACGGCAACACACCTTTGTGACCAACTTGACATGGTCGTGCTAATGGCCCGTGTGGCTCACACGGCTTAAGCACCTTAGGACACGCCCGTGTCTCACACCCGTGTTGAATTAATTTCTAATTCACACCTACAAGGGTTTTCACACGCTAGACACATGCCCGTGTCATTGGCCTGTGTTCCTCACGCGACCACGACACGTTCGTGTCCTAGCCCGTGTGCAAAAACCTGGGTGTTCTATTTCTAATGTCAGCATTCTCATAATGTCACACGGCCAAGGCACACGTCTGTGTGCTGGGCTGTACCCTCTACACGGCTGAGACACACGGCCGTGTCTATGCCCGTATGTTTATTGCCATGCATACTGACTTGAAATTTTTACGTACAGAGGACACGCGGCCGAACCACACTCCCATGGGGCAGACCATGTGTCACACACGACCTACACACATGCCCGTGTGGACAGTACAAGGCTATTTACCAAGCCTTATTGCCACCCTTACATATATAGTTCCATACAAATACCAACCAATATCGAAACAAGTAGAACTCCTATAACTAAATCAACCATAATAGACATTCATTCAACCATTAGAATGCATTTTTTATAAATTCAAAATGAATATTATTGTCACTCAAAGCTTAATACAAATTAAAGGGTTTCCAACCCAAGCCAACACATTTTGCAATTCTCGAGGACAAAAAATAATAAAGTCTAAGTCTTATACATGCGATATTCAAAAATATAAATCCAAACTATACCGAATTCTTCTGTTGATAGTGTGATCGATATCTCTGACTTCTGGAATCCTTGAGCTAGTTAGGCGGCACTGTAAGGAAATGGAAAGGAAAAGAAGTAAGCTTAAAAGCTTAGTAAGTTGCATATAAGCAAGTACACAACAATAACAACATTTTATCAATGATCCACATGCTCATGATACCAAGGTAGGCATAGGCATAACTTACTCATTACCATCCATACTAGTCACATATTGTTCAATGAGCTCATATCTCATACGTACCAATTAGGTACTTGTACCACTAACAACACGGTTTTACTTTCCTTATTACCTTAAGAACATAGCGTTCACTGTTGAACCATTTGTAACACTATCGGATATTCATTAAGCCTCAGACATGGGTAAGGTGCTGATGCCATGTCCCAGACATGGTTTTACACTGGCTCACATCTCAAGTCGATGCCATGTCCCAAACATGGTCTTACACTAACTATCATCTCGTAGCCGATGCATGTCCCAGACATGTCTTACACTAGCTTTCGTCTCAATGCCGATGCCATGTCCCAGACATGGTCTTACACTAGCTCTCATAAGGTGGCCGATGCATGTCCCAAACATGTCTTACACTAGATCACATACAAATGACCCAACCGTCACGGCATGAATATCCGATTTATTTCTTAGGTTCGAACAGGAACTCTACCATCTCTATTTTCATCATACCATCTCAATTCCACAGTCAAGCAATTCATTCTATATTAATTCAAATACAATTCAACACATACATTGGTAATGTAGTTGTATTATTTACATACAACTTACCTTGGCCAACAAAATGTGGCGACTAGTTAATTTAGTCGATTTTCTTGGCTTTTCCCTGATCTAGGTTCGAATTTGGCAATTCTTGATCTAAGATAGCAAAATGCACTAATTAAATCACTAAATAAAATTGAGAAATTAAAATTCACATCTTCGATCAAATGACCGTTTTGCCCCTACACTTTGGCAAAATGACCATTTTACCCCTGTGCTCAAAAATCAATTTTTATAAAATTTCTTCACATCGTAAGCTTATATGAACTCTTTTTACTCTAATAGCAACCCCAAATTCTCTTTATTTCACACATTTATCATTCATTTTACAATTTGTGCAAAATGATCCCTTTATGTGTTTTCAAGGTAACACCTTTCACTAAAAGTTGTCTATTACACAACTAAGACTCATATTCTTTCATAAAATTTTTGAAAACACCCTAAATGCTCTCATGGAAAAGCCCTATATCTTCAACCTTCTGTAAGATATACCCCTCATTTGAAAGCTCATGCTTCAAGGGTCTCAAAAATGCAAAAATCATCAACAAAGGGTATAGGAATCACTTACTTGTGAGTCAACTAAGTAACTAAAAATTTGGAGCATTCAAACCCCCTTCAATGACTTATTTTTGGTGGTGTATGGGAGAAGAAAAGAAAAGATGACAACTTTTCTTTATTTTACTCAATTTGCTAATGTCATCAAAACCTAACACTTTGACTAATTGATTTTCTTGTCTCATGGCCGGCTATGTTTTCATTTAAGGGTCTAATTACCTTTTAAAGGCCCCTAATTTTGGTTATCTAGCTATTTTAACACCTTTAACTATCAATTCAAGACTTCTACACGTTATGCAATTTAGTCCTTTTTCACAATTGTTCTCACAAACGTTAAAATTAACTCACCAATTTTTCATGCACTCTTATAATCATAATATGACTCTAAAGTAATAATAAAATAATTTAATCAACTCCAAATTTGTGGTCCCGAGACCACTATTCTAATTAGCTCCAAAATTAGGCTGTTACAAGTGGTGGAATATCTTCATATCCGTAGTTCCGCCAGAAAGAGTCACTTGGGATTTCTTTCAAGTTGAATTTAGAAAGAAATATATCAGCCAAAGGTTCATTGATTAGAAGAGAAAAGAATTCCTTGAATTGAAACAAGGACGTATGACAGTTATAGAGTATGAGAGGGAGTTTGTATGATTGCGCAAATATGCTTGTGAATGTGTTTCTTTTGAAGCTATAATGTGTAAAAGATTCGAGGATGGATTTAATGAAGAAATTAGAGTGCTGATTGGAATTCTTGAGTTGAAAAATTTTGTTGTTTTGTTTGACCGAGCCTGCAAAGTCGAAGAGCTTTCTAAAGAGAAAAGAAAAGCTGATTCAGAGGCTAGAGTCTAGAAAAAGATTTACAAGCAAATCAAATCAGTTAGCATCAAAGAGGTTTAGAGAATATCATCCTCGTTCTACAGCCTCTGTGGGAATTTCTATTAGAGATGGAAATACGAGACAATCAAGTTCATAACCTCAGGCGACATCTGTGGCCAGTGTGGGATGTGTTAGAAATGCTGGATCTAAATGTAAACATTGCAATAAGCGACATTAAGGTGAATGTAGATTAGTGAGAGGAGCTTACCTTAAATGTAGATCTTTTGATCATTTTCTCCGTGATTGTCCAGAAAAGTTCACGGCCGAACGAGAACAACCGGTGAAAACAAGTTACACGACTACTAGAGGGAGACCGCCCCAGAACACCAGAAATGTGAGTGGTAATTGAGGTGCTACGAGAGATTCGACTATGAGATCTGAGGCACGAGCACCTGCCAAGGCTTATGATATACGTGCACGAGAGGAGGCATCATCACCAGACGTTATTACTGGTACTTTTTCTCTTTTTGATACTGATATAGTTGCGTTGATAGATCCTAGATCAACCCATTCATATATCTGTATGAATTTAGTATTTAAAAAGAGTTTACATGTCAAGCCTACAGAGTTTGTAATTAAATTATCGAACCCCGTAGGCAAGTTTGTTTTAGTTGATAAAATTTGTAAGAATTATTCTCTGATGATCTGGGGTTACTATTTTTGAGCTGATGTGATGCTTCTACCATTCGATAAGTTTGATGTGTCTCTGATGATATGGACTGGCTGACTACAAAAGACTATCGAATTAAAATGTCAAAATGGTGAGATTCTTTGGATTGAGTCTAATGATTCGATTGAATTATCTACTGTGATATCTTCTATATTAGCTCAGAAATATTTGAAAAAAGGCTATGATGCATATCTTGCATACGTGCTGGATAAAAAAGTGTCAGAATCAAAGATTGAATCTGTACCTATTGTTTGTGAGTTTTTGGATGTATTTCCACAAGATTTACCAGGTTTACCACCGACTAGGGAGGTTGAATTTGGTATTGAATTAATACCAAGAACACCTCTGATATCGATAGCTTCGTATAGAATGGCTCCAACAGAATTGAAAGAGTTGAAAGCTCAGTTGCAAGAATTGACAGACAGAGGTTTTTTACAATCGAGTTATTCTCCCTAGGGTGCACCGATATTGTTCGTGAAAAAGAAAGATGTAACAGTCTGGTTTAGACCCTAGTCGAAATAGTGGTTTCTAAGGTAGGGGAGGTAATGTTCAAGTTAATGCTCAGCGTTTGAAACATTATTGGGGAGATAAGACTGAATGGAATCAAATTTCATTCATTTTATCAAATTAGTCTAGGGTTTAAAAACCTAAATCTATCTATTTTTTACCTACCCTTAAGCCCAGCCACGTTACAACCTTGTTAAAGACCTATTGATTGAAAAGTTCCAATGCTACCTACATTAGTGGAGAGAAATTACTACGTACAACATATGAAGACATAAGTTAAACTTAATGATTACAGCTTAATCTTGAATAAAGAGAATAAAATTACATTGATAAGGTTTAACATGACTTTACTAGGAGACATTTAGTCTAATTTTTTCTATCACAATAGTTGTTGAGATTTATTTGAACGATATGTATACATAAGTAGCATAACTATCAAAGTTCTTGTCTTTGAGCATAAGTTGTTCTAAAAGAAATTTTCAAAGGTGTTTCCGGGAAATTATTTTCAAAATTTGTGCATTACTCGTGACAAGCAATGAATTAAGTTTGGGGGTGTGCAAACATAAAAATTTACACACTTTTTCATACCCTTTTTAACTTAAATTCATGCGAATTCGGTTAAATTCTTATCAAAAAACAATTAATTTTTATAAAATAATTAAAGTGCACTTAAAAAATGAACATGTTGAAATTTAGTTAATTTTATAATTATTTTTATGAATTTTGGTTATTTTCGATAGATTTTCACAAAAGGTTAAAAACGGCTCGATAGACATGCCAGAAGCACAAAACTGAGAAGCAATTTGAAGTATTGAGGCAAATTAATTTCCATACTAAGACGGTCCAATTATGTGTATTAATTCATAATATAATTAATTTTAATTTATACCCAATTTAATTTTGGCTAAATAAATTATTATTAATTAATTATGGAAAACGTGGTCCAGTTGAATCGAACCTATTGAACTGAACAGGCCAAGGATTGGGCAGCCCAAAACCATCCATATGCAGACCCAAATCAGCTTATTAGCTAATTAATTAAGCTTGCAAAGAAGCCCTTTAACACTTTTCAATGTTGCATTCAAGCCCCTCCACAATTGATGGCTTTATGGATTTGCCCCAAACCATATTTAGAAAAGTTGAAGCCATCAACTTTGCCACATAGGTGGTCAGCCAAGGGATGGCTCTTTGGCTGCTATTTTTAGCAAATTTTATCTACCACATTCAGCTATAAAAACCCCATTGGCTGATCATTCAAAGCACACCTCAATTCATTCACATTTCTTCTCTCCTCTCTCACTTTCTCCTCTCTTTTTTCAATTTCAAGTCTCTTGCTCTTGTGCCAATTTCTTCCCTTATAAAAGGGTTCTCCTTCAGCCATTTTGGAGCAAAAATTGAGTGTTCATAGAGGCCTTGATCGGCAAGGACAACAAAGAATGAAGAGCAGAGAAACTTTGTCAAAGCCTCGGAAAAACACCAGATTTGATTCTTGTTCCCAATCTCTTCAATTTTTGTTGTTGTTATGATGAACATTGATTGCGTGATTTCATGATAGGTTTTAAATATTGATAATTAATCATTCTTACACTAACTATTATTGCGATGTAGGCAAGTGTACCTATTGAACAGTAGTATAGTTTTAGCAAGACCGGATTGTCGAACTCAAAGGAAATAAAAGTACTAGTAATGACTATCTTTTTATTATCTAGGCTAAGAATAAAGAGGTTTTGTTTTAATTAACTAATTATCTAAACTAAGAACGCACAGAGAAAAGAATTGGGGAATTGCTTTTGGGAAAAATCGATTGACTTAAGACAATACCAAAGGAAAAATCCACCTAGACTTTACTTGTTATTATGGCTCCGAATCGGATGATTTATTCATTCAACTTGTTTCGTAGAGATCCCTAAGTTATGTTATTATCCCTATTCAAGACTAAAAACGTCTAATCCCTAGATTGAATAACTGAGACTTTTCTCTAATTAACACTCTAGGGTTGCATTAACTCGATCTATGGATCCCCTTATTAGGTTTCACCCTAATCCGGCAAAATCTTGTCACCCTATGTCTAGGCGCGCAATCAACTCCGCTTAATTATGAAAAATGTACTCTTAGACAGGGTCTATTCCTCCTCTGAATATGAGCATGTCTTGAATCAGTACCCTGGGATATCAAAACAAGAATTAAGAACACATAATTAAGAACAAGATAAATATTTATCGTACAATTCAAAAAATAATAACAAGATTCGTCTTAGGTTTCATTCCCCTTAGGTATTTAAGGGTTTTAGTTCATAACTAAATAAGAAAACATCTCAGAAGAATAAAGAATACAAAACATAAAGAAAACCCAAAACTCCTGAAGGGAAATTGAGGAGAGATCTTCAATCTTGATAATGAATCCGGCTTCTGAGATGGATCAATCAGCTTCCTTGGAGTAATTCCTTACTCCCCCTTCTCCGCCTCCTTTTTCTTCCTCCTCTAGGGTGTATTTATAGGCTTTGCAATGCCTAAAAGCCCTCAAAATTAGCCTTTTCCAAATTAGACTTAACTTGGGCTCGGCAGGGACACGCCCGTGGCACACACTTGTGTTCGATTACTTCAGGCCATGTTCGAGCCTGCCAAATTAACATGGCCGTGTGGTCTACCCGTGTGAGGAGGTCTAGGCCTTGTCGATTTTGTACTTTGGCCTATTTTCTCCGTTTTTGGCCCGTTTCTCATTCCTTTCGCTCTCCTATGCTCTCCTAATTATAAAACATGAAATTAAAGCATTAGGAGCATGGAATTCACCAATTCTAATGTGAAATCATCCATAAAATGCATTAAACATGAGGTAAAAATATGTATAATTTACGGTTTATCAAATACCCCCACACTTAAGCATTTGCTTGTCCTTAAGCAAAATTATCTACTCATAATCAAAATAAATTCTTCTCAACTTATAATTTCAATCGATAATATCTCACATTAATCCATAAGTAATCATACATTGAGAATTCAACTAAAAGAACATAAAAGTTTCAAACATTCCAAGTTGAGTATTTAATCATGCAAACATAGGTGTCCCTCCGCATCTAAGTAATTACCTTTGATTCAGAATATCATAGAGTTTCACATCCTCACTAAAGATTCACTCAAATCACTCGAGGTGTTTAAGGACAATAAATGAAGCACTCAACAGTCAATAATGAAAAGTCATTACCATAGGCTTGTATGAAAATCAAACCTCCACCATTATAATTTAAGATGATAGATCAATCAAAAGGTCTTTAGAGGGTTGTAATGAGGTTTGGTTAGGGGGTATTGTCACATGCTGAAAGAAAGGGTTAGAATCGAGATTGAATTAAAAAATTGCCTAACTAGAAAAGGAGTTAATCTTCACTTGCGTACAACAGAGATTCTCTCAGAATATGAAATTACAGATATGAATACATAGTTGTTTTTTTTTTCTTTTTTTCAGAACAAGTTAAATAATCATAGACTAACCTATTACAAATAAGACATAGCTAAGCAATTTCTTCAACTCAAATCTCCACAAAAATAGGAATCAAATTAATTTAGGGGATTTCAATAATAATGGGTTAAGGGTTAATATTAAGGTTAATATGAGGAATGGCTTGTTAGGCTCAAATGGGTTACTAAGGGTTAATCGTGGAGGTAGGCTTTTCATGGCATGAGTGGGTTAATCCTAAGTGCCTTAATCATTTTGATATATCAAATCAAATGGTGTGGTCTCGACATGCATAATCAAGCAAGTTCTAGAATAACAGTTCAATAATGACGCACTCAAAACAATAATAAAAGTGAGCATGAAAGAATTAATACATGCTCAAAATGCTCAAAAATCTCACAAAAATTATGGCTTTTTGATGTTTAGACTCGTGAATTATCTTAAAGTTTTAAACAATCAATGCATAAATCCCTATGTATTAATTCAAGATATATCACTCAAAATCATAAATCAATTAAAATTTATCCTAAATATCATATGAGAGCTTTTCAAGAGAACAAGGTAATCATTCAGGGATTTTTCTGATAATGTAATAAATACCCCCCCACACTTAAGATGTACATTGCCCTCAATGTGCAAAGATAGATATTAGAGTATAAAAATAAGATAGGGAGAGAAGTGAAACTTCCTGTATGATGAATTCCTCGAACTAAAATTCTGGAGAGGAATCGATTCGATAGCGGAGGAGGATGCTCCGGCAGTCGTAGAGGTTCATTAGGCCATAAGTCCTGTGCCAAAAGAATGTTATATCTAGTGGTAGCTATGGTTGTGGTCGATCAGGATATGGCATCGTGGAGAACCTTTCCCGGTGGAGTTTTAGTTCTTATGTGACAATGAGATTAAGAGCTCTATATGACTGTGATAAAATCAAGAACTTTTTAGGGGATATTAGGGAGAATAATTATTCAAAAAGAAATAACTGAAATTAATAATTAAAAATAAAATTTCTAAAATCTAATAAAAATAAAAGTAGTTTCAATAAAAATTAAAAACTTAAAATAATAAATAAATATGTTTTTAAACATATTTACCGTTTGATGGTTCGCGAGGTGGGACTAGCGATGAGATGTGGGGGTGCTGACAAATCTGTTGTAGAGTAGCATCAATGTTGTCAAATCGTTGAAAACACTGCTTCACGACTTGGGTGAGGCGCTCAGAGATGTCAGCATATGAAGCCGCCGCATGAACTGGACGAGAGGGTGGTGGTGGCTGAGTCGGTGGGCCTTCATGCTGTGGGGGGACATCATCAGGAATGTCCTCGTAGGCCTCCTCCTCGGTAGATTGGGCGAGATGATACTGGGGAGGGTAGGTTCCTCGGTGCCTCACGATCATCCTCATGCTAAGCATGCTCGAGATGCCTTGTGGAGACATTTGGCAGATGAGGGTGATGGATGATTCTTGGGCCGCGGTGTTGAGGAGCCCGAAGTGTCGCGCTAGCCAAGTCACATAGGGGCCAATGGAGATGACCCCTTCCTATGCCGCTCTATTTGGTGCTGAATCGCAAGGGCGATGAAATAGGCAAGGTCGATGACGTGCCCTTGCGACATGTACCATAAGAAGTAGACGTCGTGGGTGTTGACGACGCCAGTGCTCTCTCGTCTCCCTGTAATCGTGTGAGCTAAAATAGCATGTAAGTACCTCAGGGATGGTGGGAGAACTGATTCCTTGGAGCGACTAGGATTGTAGGAGGCCGTGCTAGGGGCCAAAGTGTGCTAGGACTTCGAGGGAGAGAAATGTATGTGGCGACTGCGAGCATGTAGTTCATTCTCCTTCTTGAACTCCTCCGTATATAAGCCTAGTATAGCGCCAAACTCTAGGACGCTTAGCTAGCGGATTAATTTGCCTAGGCGAAATTGGACCATGCCGGGATCATCGTACCTTGTCATTACGATTTGAAGATGGAATGTTGAACATAGTTCCATCGTGAGCTTGAGGTATTCGGCTCGATAATCCCAAAGAACAGTTTCCAAGGGTCAGTGGTTAAAAGGGCCTAAATCGCATCAGCCATCTGAACTTGTTATACGGTAGCCCAGTCGATCCAGCGGCCCTCAATTAAAGGTCAGGCCCGAAGTATCTGGAAATGTTCTTCCTGGGGCCCTCGGGGAAACTGTAGAAGAGGGTGACGAAATTTCGCGGTTGGACCTGCGGAAGAGGACGCTCCCTTCCTTTTTTTTGAAGTAGGTACGACAGTTTTCTTTCTTCTTGAAGACGACATTGTGTACCTGCAAATGGAGACATCAATTCGTCTTTTGATGAGTAGACAATTTATAATATATAAAAGGAAAGTGACTAAATTCGAAAAGGAAAATGCATAACTAAATTACTAAATTCAATTAAAACAATAAGTTCATTGACCCATTTCTTTGTGGCATGAGCATGGTAATAAAAGCAAAAATGGCAAGGAATGGAATGTAAAATACTATATGAATGAAAAGAGATGTCAACAAAATATGCATGATTATTTTAACTATCCTAGCCATGAATATTCACTTTTAACTAATTGAATAAAGTGTAGGAATCATGTAATGAGTAAGATTTTAAACATGAGAAAGATGATAACTTGTTTGATAAATGAAATTTATGTGATTATCAATATGGAAATAACATGAAAAATATAGATTAATATGATAAAAAGCATTATAAATCCATGAAATAAAAGCAAAATGAGTTAACAAACGCTAAGGGGAGAGATTAGGCATTGAGAATGTAGTTGTAGGCAGCACACAAGCATGGTAGGGAGGCCGTGTAGAGTTCCAGTAGCTAGGTTTAGGGTTTTTGAATGGGAAGAAAGTGAATAGTGTAGGATATTTATAGATTTTGGGCCACACAACCAGGACACACGCCCGTGTTCCCCAATTTCAGCCTGTGTGATTCGCGAATTTCAAATTTGGGCGCGTCTGACATTTAGTACACACCTGTGTTCCTCGAGCGTGTGGGTTCACACGCCCGTGTCTATGACAGCCCTAATTTGACCCTAATCAGAAAGTGGTTTCAGGACCACAAAACCGAGTCATTAAAATAATTAGATGTTATATTCTATGCTTATTATATGTGAAAGTGCATGTGTGAAAATTTCATGCTTTGATTTTGTCATTTGTAAGTGAAATTATTAAATAGGACTTGTGTGAAATTTTTTGAAAATGTGATAGGTTAATTTTGTAGTGGTCAAATAAATTATGGTGTTAAATAGGTGGATTTGCATGTCAAATTTCCCACTTTAATGAGTAGTGGCTGGCCATAATGATGGTGATAAACAAAATATGCTTTTTAAATTAGCATTATTAAATTTGATGGCTTTAGTATCATAAAATAAAGATAAATAAAAGAACAAAAATGAGGTAAAGGGAAAAGCTTGTTCATCTTTGTTCTTCATAGCCGAAATTAGGTGAGGAAAAGAAAGTCAGACTACATTCGGTCACTTTTGAGTTGGAATTAAGGTAAGAAATTCATGTTAGTTTTTGAAATTGTAGCATATTTTAAGCTAGTTACTAAGTCCCTTACTTAGCCCATGTCAAAATTTTGAATTCGGTAGTGATTATAGTATTCAGCTGTGGAAGATTTTGAAAGGAATGGTTGTTGTTTTTATGTTTTAATGAATAATTGTGAATGGGTGATGTTTGAGATAGTTTAATGTTCATATAGGTAGTTTAGATGATAGGAAAATCGGCTTGTGTATTTGTGAAATTGCCGAATGTGAACTTAGATAATATTTGAGTAATGTTTGTGTTTTAAAATGATAGAATGGAGTGGATGCTTTGAATGTGATATGCACAATTATAAGTTGGATTTAAGGTTTGTTAAATTGCCATTGTCATTGTCGAATGTTTGATTAGTCAAGCTTGTTAATTTGTTCTTCATAATTCCGGTTAAATTTGCTCTTAATAATTCCGGTTAAACTTGTCTTAATAATTTCGGTTAAATTTGCTCTTAATAATTCCGGTTAAATTTGTTCTTAATAATTCCGTTACATTTGTTCTTAATAATTCCGGTTAAATTTGCTCTTAATATTTCCGGTTAAATTTTCCCTTATTATTTCCGAATAAGTTACTTAGTTAAAGAAAATTTTAAAGTACTTAGTTAATTGATACTAGTTTAATGTTGTGTATATAAATTAATAAAAACTTTGTATATGTACTAAAGGCTATAGATGAATTCGGCCTTGGGAGAAATCTTGGTATAAAATGCTTGAATGTTAACAGGTTATTGCTTTAATGACCGAATGTGTCAATGGCTAATGCATGGTCTAGTTGATCAATATGTGTTAAAAGGGAAACGTAAATAAATACCTAATTGATGAGCTATATATATATTCGGCTATATGGTAAAGATATATATATGAAAATATGATAAGCCTTATGAGTTTGTGTTTGTGTATGTGAGCTAAGTATACAATGAATATTCGACTATAAGCTAGCTTGATGGACCTTAATAAATTAAATTTTGTTTGAATTAGCTCAAGAGCATAGAGAACCAAGGTTGGACAGGGGAAAAGAGAAAATAGTTGAATAGCCGATCCGAGATTGTTCGAAAATATTCGAGGTAAGTTTTAAGTAGTTAAATATAAATAATATTCGATAATGACATGAAAAATTATGAGAATTAAGTATTACTTGTCATATATGTATATGGCCGAATGGCAATTGTAATGGAAGTAAAATGTGATAGGCTTTTATGATCAAATGATAATGTTAGATGAATATGAGTAAGATGTTATGTGTAAACTATCAAATGATAAATGTGAGTGATGAAATGAAATAAAAGTGAATAAAATGTAGGATTATATATTCGAATGATGCTTGTACCTAATTGGGTGTGATTGTGTTATATGAAACTTGTTGAATTGAATATCGTACAATACTATTCGGGCCTTTGAGCCTAGCAGGCTATAATGCCGGTGATATACTATTCGGGCCTTTGAGCCTAGCATGCTATAATGCTAGTGATATACTATTCTGGCCTTTGAGCCTAGCAGGCTATAATGCCAGTGAGATACTATTCGGGCCTTTGAGCCTAGCAGGCTATAATGCCGGTGAGATACTATTTGGGCTTTTGAGCCTAGCAGGCTATAATGCCGGTGAGATACTATTCGGGCCTTTGAGCCTAACATGCTATAATACCGGTGAGATACTATTCGGCCTTCGAGCCTAGCAGGCTATAATGCTGGTGAAATGATATCGGGCTTCGAGCCTAGCAGGCGAAATGCCGGTGAACGAATTCGGGTTTAAAACCTAGTAGGCTGAATGCTAGTGATTTGATAAAAGTCTAGATCTAAGATACCTCGTGTTAGAACGACAAATGAATACGTTCAATACGATAAGTTGGCCAGGTACGTATTATGTACTTATATGTGAGTATGATTTGAATTGAATCATAATTGTATAATGTGATACATATGTGAATAAATGTTATATCTATATTTATGATCATGATATATATTCGATCAAGGTGTGAAAGTATGTGAAAATATTCGATTTATTTATGCCATATGAATTCAGATTAAGTGATATTAGAATGCTAATTGTGCATTATGTGCTTATGTATATTCGGCCAAATGGTAAAATATCTAGAAAATGACGTCTTGAGAAATTAGATAATTGAGTTTATTTGTTACATTGCTTAAAATATACTAAGCTTATGAAAGCTTACTCCGTTTGTTATGTTTCTCTGTTTTATAGATTGTTGATTTCAGTCACCTACTCAGGAGGGGATCGTCAGCAACTCGTCACACTATCTACTTTTTGGTATTACTATATTTTGGAGTTAGTATGGCATGTATGGAATAGACTTAAGTGAATTATATTTTGAGATGTTGTTGTATATAAGCCATGTGAATATGGCAACTTTTGAATGTTGGTATAAGTCTGAATTTCGATCTTTGATTGTGTTTGACTATGCATATAATTGCTAATGAAATTATCTATATGTGAATGTACAAATGTAGTGTTTTGGGTTGGTAACTCTTTATAACCCTCTCCGGCAACGGTTACGGGTTATAGGGGTATTACAGTGTCGCACGGCCGTGTCTAGCTTCGTTCGCTTCTCCCACACCCGTGTGTGCAAGCCCCATGGCCGTGTTAATTTAACAAGTTTGACCACGGGTGTTCCACATGGGCGTGTCGCATGCCCGTACTGTTTTGGTAGGCTCTTCCACGGTTCTTCCACACGGGCGTATCTCATGCCCATGTTGTTTTGGTAGGCTCGACCACGGTTATATCGCACGGCCGTGGCATTTTATCGTAGCCTGTGTTGGGGAAATCCTTACCCTGTTTTCACACAGCCTTAAGCACGCCCGTGTGCTTGGCCATGTCTCTGTGAAAACACCTGTATTCAAGATTTCTATTCATAAGTTAGGAGTTAGATATCAAAATTTAAAGAAATTAATATTGTTAGTGCTCGGGTTTGCCTCTCGAGAAGCGCTTATTTATAGTCTAAGCTCGACTTATCTCTTCAGTGAATGGTCATGGTGGTTTGAGGAGTTTATAGTCCTCATTCCTGCTATCAATCTCATCAAAATAAGGTTTTAATTGGGTGTTGTTTACCTTAAAAGTGCCGAACTTGGGGTGACTCACCTCCACCATACCGAATGGAAAAATATTGAGTACCGTAAGAGCGGTTTCCTCATTCGGTGTGGTAGTGACAATATGGGGATCTGCAGCATCTAATAAGACCTTATCACCAAACTTAAGTTGATTTGGAGAGGTATCGGGATTGTTTTGGCGTAGTTTCAATTTGTCGGGTGTTCTTGGTTTGTACGTCCACCATTCATGAACAGGTCCTCTACTATTGCTTGAGAACTACTCTTGTGCTTCCTCCAGACTCATTTTCTGCAAAGTAGGTTACACCATATTGCTAGGTTTAGTAGAATGGATTAAATGATCACCTTCAATTCCTGATGTGTTGCCAGAATTGCGAGCTTGAAGGGTGATTGTTTCGTCTCCCACCCAAAGTCTGATTTTACCTGTGCCAACATCAATGATGGTTTTAGCAGTTGCTAAAAAGGGCCTTCCTAGAATTAAGGGAGTGTTTGCTATCCTCTTCTATGTCTAGAACAATAAAGTCAATGGGAAATATAAATTTATCAATTTTAACTAGCACATCTTCAATAATACCTCTAGGGAATATTATAGTTTTATCTACTAATTGAATGCTTATCCTAATCTGTTTGGGTTTCCCAAGACCTAGTTGCTTAAAAATTTTATAAGGCATGACGTTGATACTAGGCCCTAGATCAGCTAATAAATGATTAACATCTAAACTACCAATTAAGCAAGGAATAGTAAAGCTCCCTAGGTCTTTTAGTTTGTTGGGTAGTTTATTTTGGAGAATGGCCGAGCAAACTGCGTTCAGCTCCACATGCGACGCCTCGTCCAACTTCCGCTTTTTTGCTAAAAGCTCATTTAAAAATTTCATTGCGTTTGGCATCTGCGATAGAGCTTCAATAAACAGTAAGTTAATATGTAATTTTTTTAAGAGTTTAAAGAATTTACCAAATTGTTCATTTGAGCGGTCTTTCCTTGTCGCATTGGGGTACGGCACACGAGGTTCATATTCGACAGTCACTGGTTTGTTTGTATTTTGATCTACCTCACCTTAACATTTGCTTATCACAGTTTCTTGCCTCGGTTCTGGTTCAAGCACAACGAATCCTTCATCTTGAATATTAATTGCTTTGAGTTGTTCCCTTGGGTTAGGTTTGGTATTACTTGGCAAACTACCTTGTAGTCGTTGGGAGATTAGTTTGGAAAGCTGGCCTATCTAAGTTTCGAGCCCTTGGATCGATGCTTGTTGATTCTTAAGTGCTGTCTCGGTGTTCTGAAAATGGGTTTCTGACACTGATATGAACTTTGAGAGCATCTCTTCAAGGTTTGGCTTCTTTTCCTGTTGGTAAGGAGGTTGTTGGTAGCCCGGAGGATGTTGTGGTCTTTGATTTCCTTGACCGCCCCACGAGAAATTGGGGTGGTTCCTCCAACCTGCATTATAAGTGTTACTATATAGATTGTTTTGACGTCGAGGATTATACCCATGTAATTTAATTGCTCATTATCCATGTTGTGGCCATAAGATTGGTATTCCGAATGGTTTGTTCCACCGCTACTTGCTTCGCACTGCATTACTGGGTGAACCTGTGAAGAATTAAGAAAACCATCAATATTTTATTTAAGAGTTCTACCTGATTAGAGAGCATGGTGACCGAATCGGCGTTATAAATGTCGGTTATTTTAGTTGGCTTTGTCCTCATGACTTTCCACTGATAGTTATTCAGTGACATCTCCTCTATAAACTCATAGGCATCTTTCGGTGTTTTATTGTTGATGGTTCCGCCCACCGCTGTGTCAACCATTTGCCGAGTCGAAGGATTCAGACCATTGTGAAATGTTTGTACTTGTAGCCAAAGTGGTAACCCATGATGCGGGCAGCTTCTCAAAAGATCCTTGTATCTCTCCCATGCATCGTAGAGTGTTTCTAAATCCATCTACACAAAAAAAGAGATATCATTATGTAATTTAACCGTTTTAGCCGGCGAAAAATATTTTAGTAAAAATTTTTCGGTCATTTGTTCCCAAGTAGTAATTGACCCTCGTGGTAACGAGTTCAACCACTGTTTAGCTTTGTTCCTCAATGAAAAGGGAAACAACTGAAGACGTATGGCATCATCAGAAACGCCATTAATTTTAAATCTATCGCATAGTTCTAAGAAGTTGGCTAAATGAGAGTTGGGATCCTCATCCTGCAAACCATCAAACTGAACAAATTGTTGTATCATTTGAATAGTGTTAGGTTTTAATTCAAAAGCATTTGCAGCTACAACAGGTCTAACTATGCTAGATTCAGTTCCTATTAATCAAGGTTTAGCATAATCATACATAGCACGTGGAGCAGGGTTTTGATTAACCGCAAGCTGATTGACTTGGTTTTCAACCATCTCTTCGGTTGGGGGTTGAGTATCATCTTCTTGCTCGTTCTCCATGTATTTTAAGCTGCGCCTTATTTCTCTTTGGTTTCTACGAACTGTACGATCGATTTCTTCGTCAAAAAGTAATGGTCCCGACGGGTTTCCTCTAATCATAAACTATAAAAACCTGCCAAGAGAAAGAAAAAATAAGTTAATAAATAATAAAATTAAATTAAATTGAAAGAAAAATAAATGGCTAAAGTAATAAAAATTGAGCGTTCCTAATATTTCAGTTCCCCGGCAACGACGCCAAAAACTTGATCGCGTGATTTCGTGATAGGTTTCAAATATTCATAATTACTCATTCTTAAACTAACTATTATTGCAATGTAGGCAAGTGTACCTATCGAACAGTAGTATAGTTTTAGCAAGACTGGATTGTCGAACCCAAAGGAACTAAAAGTACTAGTAATGATTGTCTTTTTATTATCTAGCCTAAGAATAAAGAAGTTTTGTTTTAATTAACTAATTATCTAAACTAAGAACGCACAGAGAAAAGAATTGAGGAATTGCTTTTGGGAAAAATAGATTGACTTAAGACAATACATAAGGAAAAATCCACCTAGACTTTAATTGTTATTCTGGCTCCGAATCGAACGATTTATTCATTCAACTTGTTCCGTAGAGATCCCTAAGTTATGTTATTATCTCTATTCAAGACTAAAAATGTCTAATCCCTAGATTGAATAACCGAGACTTTTCTCAAATTAACATTCTAGGGTTGCATTAACTCGATCTATGGATCCCTTTATTAGGTTTCACCCTAATCCGGCAAAATCTTGTCACCTTATGTCTAGGTGCGCAATCAACTCTGCTTAATTATGACAAATGTACTCTTAGACAGGGTCTATTCCTCCTCTGCATAAGAGCATGTATTGAATCAGTATCCTGGGGTATCAAAACAAGAATTAAGAACACATAATTAAGAATAAGTTAAATATTTATCATATGATTCAGAAAATAATAACAACATTCGTCTTAGGTTTCATTCCCCTTAGGTATTTACGGGTTTTAGTTCATAACTAAATAAGAAAAAATCTCAGAAGAATAAAGAATACAAATCATAAAGAAAACCCAGAACTCTTGAAGGGAAATTGAGGAGAGATCTTCAGTCTTGATGATGAATCCGGCTTCTGAGATGGATCAATCGACTTCTTTGGAGTAATTCATTACTCCCCCTTCTTCGCCTCCTTTTTCTTCCTCCTCTAGGGTGTATTTATAGGCCTTGGAATTCCTAAAAGCCTCAAAATTAGCTTTTTTTGAATTGGACTCAACTTGGGCTCGGCAGGGACACGCCCGTGGCACACGCCTGTGTTTGATTACTTCAGGCCGTGTTCGAGCTTGCCAAATTGACATGGCCGTGTGGTCTGCCCGTGTGAAGAGGTCCAGGCCTTGTTGATTTCGTACTTTGGCCCATTTTCTCCTTGTTCCTTTCGCTCTTCCATGCTCTCCTAAGTATAAAACATGAAATTAAAGCATTAGGAGCATCGAATTCACCAATTCTAATGAGAAATCATCCATAAAATGCATTAAACATGGGGTAAAAATATGTATAATTTACGATTTATCAAACATATCTACGAACGTTTATGTTGTTGGAATGGTTAATTTAATAAGTTTAACTTGAACTTAATTCGTGTTGGTTTGATTGCATTTCATCTGCTTAAATTATTAAAATTGTGTTTATGTTGTTATACGCCTCGGTAAAATGCTTGATTAAGTAAAATCATGCCTAAATTATTCTTGCATTACAATTGTGAGGTAGCTAATTAATTAATTATTTAAATGGATTGAAATTGTAATTAATGGACACAATACTCAGTGCATGTTTATTCTTCTAAGGTAGCTGAAGGTTAAATTAGCAATGTATGTGGCAATACACTTGCCTTGCATAACCTACAAGATTATTGTGATTAAACTATTTCAAGGTAAGAATACCTTGTTACCTCACATAGTCTTATATGTGCTTATTAGATTTAATTAATCATTTGAATTGACATAGGGATATGCAAGAGATTAGTTCAATTTAATGAGTATGTATGTGCCATAATATGTTTGCTTATTAAAATCTATTTAATCGTTTGAATTAACATAAGGATATGTTAAGAGTTGAATGGATTTGTGTAGGTGAATATGTTCATAAGTTAGCAAATTACCAAGATGCCGTGAATTTATTCGTAACAACAGAGACATGAGTTTAATAATTCTAAGTTAAAGAAATGTAATTAAATCAACAAAATTATGTCATCTTGATTAAATCATATTTTGAAATCGTGTATTTGAGATTTATTTCTTTAGTTTACTTAGTTTAAAATCTTAGTTTTTAATCACCCTCTTCAAACAAAATATTTTTCTTCACCAAAGTGTTTTAAATAACATTCATAAATAATTCTTTTCGCAGTCCCTATGGTACGATAACTCGACAATTACTTGTTACTTTATAACCTGTTGCGATTGTGTACACTTGCACATTTCCGTCGTTCCATTAATCTAATAGCAAGTTAAAGCTAAGCATCAGGTGCCATCTGGTTCGTTACAACTGATTATGACTCCCAAATGGAAATGGGATAGAGTGATGATGGATTTTGTTTCGGGTTTACCCTTATCTCTGGAAAAGAAAGATGCGTTTTAGGTTGTGGTTGATAGGTTGACGAAATCAGCTCATTTTATTCTAGTAAGATCTGACTACTAGCTTGATAAATTAGTTGAGTTATACATTTCTGATATTGTGGGATTGCACGCGGTGCCATTGTCTATTGTGTCAGATAGAGACTCGAGATTCACTTCGTGATTCTAGAAGAAACTGCAATAGGCTTTAGGTATGAAATTGCATTTCAATACTGCTTTTCATCCGCAAACGGATGGTCAATCCGAGCGGATTATTCATATTCTCGAGGATATGTTGAGATGTTGCATTCTTGAGTTTGAAGGTACGTGGGAACAATATTTTCCATTGATTGAATTCGCATACAATAATAGGCTTCAATCGAGCATCAAAATGGCACCTTACGAAGCCTTATATGGTAGAAAATGCAATACACCATTGTATTGGTCAGAGCTCAGTGAGAATAAGATTCATGGGGTTGATTTGATAAAACAGACTGAACAGAAAGTAAAAACAATCCGAGAAAGTTTGAAAGCAGCTTTTGATCGTCAGAAATTATATGTAGATTTGAAACAAAAAGATATTGAATTTGTGATCTGTAACACCCCTAACCCGTGTCCGTCGCCGGATTAGGGTTAGGAGGCATTAACGAACAAAAACACATTTACGAACAATCACACACATATATATAAGTCATATCCATATATATATAAAAGAGATAAATTCAATTAAATAATAATCATGATTTCATTAAACATAATATAGTGTACAAATCATATTAAAAACAATTGTATAATATTCGAATACCTAGAAGAAATCAAACCACTTATATCTTATTTTACTCTAGCACATCTTAAACACTTTAAAATGTTTCCATAATACTTTATTCAATAGCAAAAACATACAGTATTATCAACTTTATTAAATGGTCTTATAAATAAGTCATATAGTTAACTGTAATTTAATAATGAACCTCCATCCAAAATACATCAAACAACTATGTTTATTCAGTTAAACCAAATCCATATATTTAACATCAATGTTATATAATTACACAATTTTTGTATATGAATATCAACTTTTGCACATACTCTTAATAATATCAATCGAAAACTTATTACATAATTTAACAAGCAATTATTCATGCAACTTAATACATTATAACATGACTAATCATGCTATTAGAGTTTTAGTTACATAATACGTATTTGCCTTCGTTCAAAACCATATTTAACAAATGAATTCATACCAAATAATTGATTAAAACAATCATGGAACATTTTCCTAGCTCAATACGTTGCATAACTGAATCACAAATTGTAATATATTCAAAACATAAATCTTGCATACTATGTTATAAACATATCAAGACATATTTATATCAAGCTCGGATATAGCTCAACAACTTTAGATGCCAATTCACTTATAACACATTAACTAAATACATCAACCTAATGCACATATATACTTTTATCTATGCATATCATAGCTGAACCAGCCACACATTCAACTAGATTCATTAACCATTTCCAAAACATAAAACACCTATCTCAACACCATTCATGCATAACACATCACACTATAACCACGAATGAATTCAAACACAACCAAGCATAACCAAATTCCACATATAAATTAAGCCATTTTCACATGGCCTATATACATAATCCAAGGTTCATTATTTCAAAATGCAATCCAGCCTATACATGCCATAATTCGAGTTCAACTTTTTAAGTACTGAAGTAGTAGATAGTGTGAACAATTTGCTGACAATCCCCGAGCTTGTAACGTGAATCCAAAATCAATAAAACAAGATAAACATGTACACATAGAGTAAGCTAACTTAGCTTAGTAAGTCATAAGCAAATAAATAGCATAATGATATAATTATCTCATTTTTGAACCAAACCAAATTGTATTAACGATACATGCTTAACCTTAAATTACTAACGCATAATTAATACATTTTCATACACATCCTATATCTTGGTTGAATACTCACATAAGCAAAATTAACCAAATGTCATTGAACATCTAAAGCTATGAAGTCATTATTTAATCATTTATACATACACTCATGAAAATAAGCTCAAAAATCATAATAAAACATGATGAATATGTACCTCTTATTTGGCCGAATATGCATGGTCATAATTACATATAAATATGTATCAAAGGCTAAATATTCATACTAAATTCACATGAAATCAACATTTACATTGTAACATCCCAAAATAAGGCCTAAACGTAATAGTGGTTGCGAAACAACGAATCCGAGATAGAAAAGTTTATTCCGATTAATTTTTATAATTTACCGAGTGATTAGATGCATGTGTTAGAGTATCGATGGAAAATTTTATAGATAGTATACTTAATTTGCCTACTAGGGCTTAATTGTAAAAGTTGATAAATTTGAGTTTAAAATGCTAAAGAATTAAATTGAATAGTATATTTGAAGTAGAGCTCCTTAAATGGTAATTAGACCATTAGGTTTTCATGGACAAAAATGGACATACATAGATAAAAATAACTAAAGTTTTAATGAAGGGTATTTTAGTTATTTGGTAATTAAAAGATTAAAAAAGGGAAAAGGATGGATAAATGTGCCCATCTTCATCATTAGCTCGAAATTTCAAGGGTTCTTCATAGCTAAGGTTTTGACAAGTTTTCAAGCTTCATAGTAAGTGATTCCAAGCCCCGTTTTTAATGTTCTTTACATTTTTCAAGTCCCGGTAACTTTATTGAGCTTATTCTAGCAATAATTTAACCTAAGGGTCATATTTGGAAAAATACCAATAAGTGAAATGTGTTTATTTTGATGTTTTATGGTAGAATATGAAGCTTGAAATTATGTTAAACGACTTGGGCTAAGCGATTTTAAGCGAAAACGAGTAAAACGACATAATCGATAAAAATACCTAATGGTCATAAGTACATGATAGAGTGGGAATTTGATGTTGCCGTAGGTAAATAAATGATTCGCATGTCATAAAACATAAGAATTAGGGATAAAGTTTCATTTCCGAGCCTTGGGGCAAAAGTTTAGGGGCAAAATTGTAATTTTTCCAAAGATAGAGTTAAGGGTTGTTTTAATAAATGTGAATATTAAATAAGTTAAATTTGATATTATAGATCAAGAAGAGTGAAATTCAGGGTCAGACCGAGGAAAAAAAAGGTTGAGGACTAAATCAAAATATTTGACTGTATTTTGTTTCGAGGTAAGTTTGTGGTAAATAAATACAATGCTTTATTATTTATAATTAATGATGTTATTTTTCAGCATCTATATATTTATCTTGTAAATTTATTCCTTGATGATTCAAGTAAGAATTGACGGAGAAATGATACTTAAAAGTTCCGTTTGAAACTTAGGAATATGTAGGATATAAATGTCATGACATTAGGATTTAAGGATACCAAGTAAGACCATGCCAAAACATGGCATTGGTAAGTTTTACAAGGCAAGGAAATCATGTAAGACCATGTCAGGACATGGCATTGAGAAAGTACGATAAGGAAAAGATCCCATGTAAGTCCCTCTCAAGGCAGGCAATTGTGAGTTCATAAGGTAAGGATACCACGTAAAACCATGTCAAGACATGGCAATGGTAAGTTTAAAAGGAAAGGTACCCGTGTATCCTCAGTATTCCAAATGGTTCTGATAAACCGTAATATATACATATTTTTTATCCCATGCTTAACACATTTATGGATGATTTCTCCTTAGATTTGGTGAATTCGATGCTCTTAATTCTTTAATTTCATGTTTTATACTTAGGTGAGCATAGGAGAGTAAAAAGAGCGAGAAATGGGCCACAGACGGAGAAAATGGACCTACATGGGAAATCAACACAGCCTGGACTTCCTCACATGGGTGTGTCACACGACCGTGTCTCTTTGGCAGGATCGAAGCACGGCTTACACGGGTAGACTACACGCCTGTGCCTATTCAACAGCCTTGACCACGGGCTGGAGTAATCGCACACGGGCGTGTTCCTGCCGAGCCCAAGTATAACCCTATTCGGAAAAGGCCAATTTTGAGGGCTCTTAGGAATGCTAAATCCTATTTAAAACACCTGAGGAGGCACTTCGGAAGGGGACATGGAGTAGGAGGCAAGGAATTACTCAAAAGAAGCCGATTGGTCCATCTCAGAAGCCGAATTCATCATCAAGACTGAAGATCTCCCTTAAATTTCCATTCAGGGGTTTTGGGTTTTCTTTATGTTTTGTATTCATTATTCTTCTGAGATGTTTTCTTCTATAATTATGAACTAAACCCCCTAAACACCTAAGGGGAATGAAACGTAAGACGGATCTTGTTACTATTATATGAACTGTATGATAAATATTTGACTTGTTCTTAATTATGTGTTCTTAATTCTTGTTTTAATATTCCTGGATATTGATTCGAGTTAATGCTCTTATTCAGAGGAGGAATAGACCCTGTCTAAGAGTAAATTTGTCATAATTAAGCGGAGTTGATTGCACGCCTAGAGATAGGGTGATAAGATTTTGCCGAATTAGGGTGAAACCTAATAAGGGGATCCAAAGATCGAGTTAATGTAACACTAGGTGTTAAGTAGAAAGAAATTTCAATTAATCAACCTCGGGTTAGACGTTATTAGTCTCAAGAGAGATAATAATTATATAACTTAGGTATTTCTACGGGTCAAGTCAAATGAATAAATCGTCTGATTCAGGGTCAAATAACAAGTGTAGTCTAGGTGGATTTTTCCTTGGGTATTGTCTTAATCAATTGAATTTTCCACAAAAGCTTTTCCCCGATTTCTCTCTGTGGACACTTAGTTTAGTTAATTTAGATAAACAAATCCCTTAATTTTTAGGCTAGATAATAAAAAGAAAGTAATTACCAATACTCGTGGTTCCTTTGGGTTCGACAATTCGGTCTTACTAAAGCTATACCACTGTTTGATAGGTACACTTGCCTTCATCGTGATAATAGTTAGTTTCAAGAATGCTTAATTATAAATTTTTAAAACCTGTTGCGAATATCACGTACCAAGTTTTTGGCACCGTTGCCGGGGAACTAGGATATTAGCAACACTCAATTTTTATTACTTTAGCCGTTCTACTTTATTTGTAATTTAAATTTTTATTTTATTTTCTAATTCTTCATTTATTCTCTTCTGACAGGTTTTTCTAGTATAAGACCAGAAGAAACCCATCAAGACCACTACTTTTTGACGGTTAGATCGATCGTATAGTTCGCAAAAATTGAAGAGAGATAAGGCGAAGCTTAAGATACACAGAGGAAGAGCAAGAGGACGATATTTCAACCACAACCGAAGAGATGGCTGAAAACCAAGAAAATTCGATACCTCCTGCGATTGTTGCTAATCAGAATCCCGCTCCGCGTACTATGTATGATTATGCTAAACCTTATTTAATAGGAACTGAATTGAGCATAGTTAGGCCTACTGTTGTTGCAAAGAATTTTGAACTAAAACCTAACACCATTCAAATGATCCAACAGTTTGTTCAGTTTGATGGTTTGCAGGATGTGGATCCCAACTCTCACTTGGCAAATTTCTTAGAGTTCTGCGATACTTTTAAAATCAATGGCATTTTTGATGACGCCATTCACCTTCGGTTGTTTCCCTTTTTGTTGAGGAATAAGGCTAAACAATGGTTGAACCTGTTACCACGAGGGTTAATCACTACATGGGAACAAATGACCAAAAAGTTTTTATTAAAATATTTTTCACTGGCTAAAACAGCCAAATTACGTAATGATATCTCCTCTTTTGTGCAGTTGGATTTAGAAACACTCTACGATGCATGGGAGAGATACAAGGACCTTTTGAGAAGGTGCCCTTACCATGGGGTACCACTTTGGTTACAGGTTCAAACGTTTCATAATGGCCTGAATCCTTTAACTCGACAGATGATCGACGCAGCCGCTGACGGAACCGTCAATAATAAGACACCTGAAGATGCTTATGAATTTATAGAAGAGATGTCACTGAATAAATATCAGTGGCAAGTCATGAGGAAAAAGCCAATGAAAACAACTACCATTTTTAACGTCGATTTGGTCACCATGCTCTCTAATCAGGTAGAACTTTTGAACAGAAAAATTGACAATTTTCTTGGTTCTTCAAAGGTTCACCTAGTAATGCAGTGCGAAGAAGGTGGAGGTGGATCAAGAAATTCGGATTACCCACCCTATAGCCACAACATAGAGAATGAGTAGCTAAATTTCATGGGTAATAATCCTCGATCTCAAAATAATCCTTATAGTAATACTTACAATGCAGGTTGGAGGAACTACCCAAATTTCTCATGGGAAGGCCAAGGGAACCAGCGACCACCACCACCTCCAAGCTTCCAACAATCACCCAACCAATGAGAAAAAAGTCGAACCTTGAAGAGATGCTAACAAAATTCATCTCGGTGTCAGAAACTCATTTTTAAAATACTGGGACAACACTTAAAAATCAACAATCATCGATCCAAGGGCTCGAAACTTAGATAGGTCAACTCGCTAAATTGATATCTGAACGGACACAAGGTAGCCTATCGAGTAACACTGAATCTAATCCAAGAGAGCAAATCAATACAATTACCATTCAAGATGAGGAAAGGTTAGTTGCACCTGAACCAGAACTGAGGCAAGAAACAGTGGTAAGTAAAGGTAAGGGTGAGGTGGACCACAATGACCAGAACCAGTAAGTAAAGAATACAAACCTCGTGTGCCATACCCAAACGTGACAAGAAAAGACCGCACAGAAGAATAATTCGATAAATTCCTTAAATTATTAAAGAAGTTACATATTAACTTACCATTTATTGAAGCTCTTTCGCAGATGCCGAAGGCAATCAAATTCTTAAAAGAGTTTTTAACAAATAAGCGGAATGTGACAGCCCTAATTTGACCCTAGTCGGAAAGTGGTTTCGGGACCACAAAACCAAGTCATAAAAATAATTAACCATTATATTCTATGTTTATTATATGTGTAAATGCATGTGTGAAAGTTTCATGCTTTGATTTTGTCATTTGTATGTGAAATTTATAAGATAGGACTCATATGATAAGACTTGAAAATGTGATAGGTAAATTTTAAAGTGCCAAATAATGCATGAACTATTGGCATGGGGGACTTGCATGTCAAATAGACCAATTTTAATATAGTGGCCGGCCATAATGATGGTTGATGGATAATATATGTTTTATTTAAGTATTATAATAAGTAATGGCATTATTTTGAAATAAAAATAATTATAAAATAAGAAAAAGATGATAAAATAATGGGTGTTCATCTTTCTTTCTTCATTGCCGAAATTGTGAAAGAAAATATTGAAGAAGAAGCCAAGGCATTCGGCCATGGTTATCTCAATTTAAAGGTATGTAATGTGATTTTTTTTGTAATTGATTATGAAATTAAATTGATAAGTACATAGTATAGTTAACCCGTGGTTTAAATTCATGAATCATTGAACATATATCCATTCGGCAAGTTGCTAAATTTGTGTTATTTTGATAAGTTTTTGGGAAGATGTTATTTATATGTTAAAGTAGCTTAAATGATGGTTGAATAAGTTGAATTCATTGTTGAGAGGTATGAATTGAAGTTATCGTATGTATATATATACATTTTAGAAAGAAAATTTTGTTATTATTTGAGTTTATATATAAATGCACATTTGGTCATGAGGGGGATAAGATGAATTTAAAATGTTATAGATTGTTTTTAAGATTTGTTAAATTGTTGTGGTCATTGCTGAATATATGTTTAGTTAAAGAAAAATTTTAAAGTGTTTAGTTAATTAGTAGGTTAATGGTGTATGCACAAATTATTTGAAATATAAACTTTGTATGAGTATTAAAAGATGTATATGAATTTGGCCTTGGGAGAATTTTTAGTATAAAATGCTTAAATTCTAGATAGGTTATTGCTTAAATGACCGAATGTGCCAAAGGTAAATGCATGTCAAATTGATCCATATGCGTTAAGGGAATAAGAATAAATATCGGTTTGATGAACTATATATATATTCGGCTATATAGTTAAGATATGTACATGAAAATATGATAAGCCATATGAATTTTGTGTTTGTGTATGTGAACTAGATATTTAATTGATATTCGGCTAAAAGGGGTTAAAAGTTAAGTCACAGGAATTTTGGTGATATACATATTCGGTCATTAGGGTTATATGTACTTTGGCTATGTGAGTTATGTATTAAATAAGCTATTTATTTGATATGTATATTCCGTCATAAAGGTATACTTGGAGAAATGTTTAATTAAATTGTATTAGAATGTTTAAAGTGATTAAAATGGGTATGGCCATTTCGTATTTGAGCTAAAGGTAGCTATATGACCTAGTAAATCTCTTGTCATATTCGACCATAATCTAGCATGATGGGATTTTAATAAGCTAAATTTATTTGAATTAGCTCAAGAGCATAGAGGCACAAACTCAAATAAAAGAAAAGAGAAAGTAATCGAATAGCCGTTGTAATCGTTTGACGATATCTGAGGTAAGTTTTGAGTAGTCGCCTTTAGTATAAAAATTTATGATGCCTTGATATTTGTATATTAGATGAATTGTGACCTTTTGATTCTACTTGAATTAAGTTGTGTGATAAATAATCTAAGTATATGAACTATAGTTGAATGGTCAATACGGGTTAAGCTTAATTAATCAAATGTATATGGAGCTTATATTCGCATGTAGCAAATGACTACTAATGTGACATGTTCAATGAGATGTATTGATATATGATTAAATATGCATGATACTTGAGGAATTGTATCCGGGCTTAAAGACCCGCAGGTTATATGCTAGAATGTTTTTCGGGCTTAAAGACCCACAGGCTATATGCTGGAATGTTATCCGGGCTTAAAGACTCGCAGGCTTCGTGCTAGAATGCTATCCGGGCTAGAGACCCGTAGGCTGGTGCTAGAAATTTGTTTCAAGTTCTAAGACTTGACAGGTTTGATGCTAATAAATTAAGTAAGATTACGACATTGAATATCCGCGGAAAATCACCGTCGAGTAAGTACTATATATTTACCATGTTAAGGTACGTATTATGTACTCATATGTGAAATGATTTTAAAGTGAATTATTAGTATTAAAGAACGATATATATATATACGTGTGGATGAATATGGTATTTAAGAATAAGAGAATGACCTTTTCGATCAATGTATGTTATTATATGAAAGTATGTGACTTAAAGTAATTGTATGAAGCATATACTATAGTTAAATATGTGCTGAAAATTTCTTGTGTATTCATATATATATATTCGACCAATAGGATTTATAGTTAGTGTACTTGTGTATATTCGGCCAAGTAATATATAATTAGAATACGAGTTCTGTGATACTTAATGTTCGATTTAAATGACAAGTTTTAATTGTTTGAAATGTTTAAAACTTACTAAGCCTCGAAAGCTTACTCTGTTCCTTATTTCTCTGTTTTATAGATTGTTAATTTTGGCCACCGACTCGGGGATCGTCAGCAATTCATCCTACTATCGATCTTTTGGGACAGTTTTATTTTGTTCCTGATATGGCATGTATAGGTTAGGCTAAAGATAACTATGTTTTGTAATTGTAAATATTTTGGCCATATGAAAATGGCATATATATAACACAAAGATCAATATGTATTCAGTTCGATCTCTGTTTATGTTAGCTAATGTGGATGAGAAATTTAATGTTTAGCTCAGTAATACCTTTTTAGCCTAAATCCGGTGATCGGATTCGGGTTAGGGGTGTTACACGGAAGTTGGATGAGGCGTCGCATATGGAACTAAATGTGGTTTGCTCAGCCATACTACAGAATAATCTGGCCAACAAATTAAAAGATCCAGGGAGTTTTACGATTCCTTGTTTAATTGGTAGCCTAGATGTAAATAATGCTTTGGCTGATTTAGGGGCTAGTATCAATGTCATGCCTTACAAAATGTTTAATCAACATGGTCTTAGGAAATCCAAACATATTAGGATGAGTATTCAATTAGCCGATAAAACAATCAGATTTTCTAGGGGGATTATTGAAGATGTACTCGTTAAAATTGACAAATTTATATTCTCAGTTGATTTTGTTGTTCTAGACATAGAAGAGGATCGTAACGTTCCTTTAATTTTAGGGAGGCCGTTTTAGCAACCGCTAGAACAATAAATGATGTTGTCACAGGTGAACTCACACTTCGTGTGTGAGACGAAACAATCACCCTTCAAGCTCATAATTCGAGTAACACATCAAAAATTGAAGGTGGTTGCATAAATCATTCTACTAAAACTGACCATGTGGTGCAACCTACTTTTCAGGAAATAAGTTTGAAGAACCTACACGAGACATGTTAAAGTGACAACAAAGGACCCACCTATGAACAACGAAGGCTACAAATCAAGGAACTAGATGAATGGCGGATACAAAAATTGAGAACACCCGATAAACTGAAACCGAGCCAGGACGAGCTCAATACAACACCAAATCAACTTAAGGTTGGAGATAAAGTACTACTAGATGCAGTAGATTCTCGCATTACCACTTCTAAACCTAATGAAGAAATTCCTCTCACAGTACTCAGTATTTTCCTATATGGTACAGTCGAGGTAATTCACCCTAAAGGTAAACAGTACTCGTCTTAAACGTTATATTGATAAAGTTGATAGTAGGGATGAGGAGTGTAAACTCCTCGAGCCACCATGATCAAACACCAGAGAGGTAAGTCAAGCTTAGAATATAAATAAGCTTGAACTAAAGAATTTCTTGAACTAAAGTAGGGTAAGATTACAGTGACTGAATATGAACGTGAATTTCTCAGATTCAGTAATTATGCTCGAGAGTGTGTGTCTACTAAAGCTATTATGTGCAAGAGATTTGAAGATGGGCTCAATGATGATATTTGACTGTCAGTCGGTGTTTTAGAAATAAAATAGTTTGGTATTTTAGTTGAAAGAGCTTGGAAGGAAGAGGAGTTGCTGAAAGGAAAGGGTAAAGTTGAAATTGAGATACAAGACACGAAGAAAAGACAGGTAACCAAGTAATTTCATTCTACATCCAAGAGGCCTAGAGAGTTCTCTACGAGATCTAATTTTTTAGCAAAGTATTCTAGCTGAAACAGAGGTAGAAGATTTATGGGTCAGAAAGCTCAGACCACTTCAATTGCGACTGTTGGCAGTATTCAGCTTGATAGACCCGAGTGTCGTCAATGTGGTTGACGTCATCCAGGTCAATGTCGAGCAACTTAGACTGGTTGTTTCTGATGTGGTGCATCGGATCATTTCACTTGAGAGTGTCTTAAGATGGTTAAAAGAGAAGTAATACCGAGTGTAAGATTAGGCAATGCCCCCGTTAGAGGCAGACCTTAGAGAAGTTCAGGAATAGGGGTAGGTAAAGGTGCATCTAGAGATTCAGTAGCAAGACAGATGTTAGAGCACCTGTAAGGATCTATGCTATCCATGCTCGTGAAGAGGCATCCTCTCTCGATGTAATTACGGGTACATTTTTTCTTCATGATGTTAATGTTATTGCTTTGATTGATTCGGGTTCGACCCATTCCTATGTTTGCATGAAATTGATGCCTAGTATGAACATGTCCATAGAGTCTACGAGATTTGTAATTAAAGTATCGAATCCATTAGGTCAGTATGTATTAGTAGACAAAGTATGTAAAAATTGCCCTTTGATTGTAAGAATGTATATTATATACAGGATGGTAAGCAAATATGTTTAAAGTGATTGACATGTTATTGCATGATTATGGATGTGTAAGTGCTCATTTATGCCATGTCATATGTCTTTCAATATGAATCTATGCATGTGTTTGAAAAGTTTTGAATTAAATGAAATTTTATGGCTCAGTTTTCGTCTATGTGTATGGTTAAGTTTGGTAATGCCTCATACCCTGTTCTGGCCTTGGATACGGGTAAAGGGTGTTACATTGATGATTAGAGGTTACTATTTTCCGGCTGATCTCATGCTATTGCCATTTGATGAGTTTGATGTGATTTTTGGTATGGATTGGTTGACTGCGCATGACATGATAGTGAATTGTGGAAAGAAATTCATTGAGTTGAAATGTGAAAATGGTGAAATTCTTCGGGTTAATTCAGATGGGTCAGATAGTTCAATTGCCATGATTTTTGTCATGTCTGCTTAGAAATGCTTGAGAAAAGGATATAAAGCTTATCTTGCTTTTGTGTTGAATACTAAAGATCCAGAGTTGAAAATTGAATCAGTGCCTGTGGTATGTGAGTTTCCTGATGTGTTTCTGGAAGAACTACCAGGTTTGCCTCTTATCAAAGAAGTTGAGTTTGGCATTGAATTGGTACCGGGTACAACACCCATTTCTATTGATCCTTATAGAATGGCTCCAATGGAATTGAGAGAATTGAAAGTTTAGTTGCAGGAAATAACAAAGAAAGGCTTTGCAAGACCTAGTTGTTCACCATGGAGTGCACTAGTGCTCTTTGTGAAAAAGAAAGATGGTTCAATGAGATTGTGCATAGATTATCGGTAGCTTAACAAGGTGACAATTAAGAACAAGTATCCACTGCCTAGAATTGATGATTTTTTTGATCAATTGAAAGGAGCTACTGTGTTCTCAAAGATAGATTTGAGATCTGGATATTATCAGTTGCGAGTTTAAGAGTCAAATGTTCTGAAGACTTCTTTTTGGACTAGGTATGGCTATTATGAGTTCCTTGTGATGCCATTTGGATTGACTAACGCTCCTGCCATTTTAATGGACTTAATGAATTGAATTTTTAAACCTTACTTGGATAAATTTGTAGTTGTGTTCATTGATGATATCTTGATTTATTCTCATGATAAGACTGAGAATAGTTTTACAGACTTTGAGAGATAATCAGCTTTATGCCAAGTTTAGCAAAAGTGAGTTCTGGTTACGGGAAGTTGGTTTTCTTGGCCGTATAGTCTCAGGTAAAGGTATTAGAGTTGATATGAGTAAGATTTCAACCATTGATAATTGAAAGCCTCCTGGTAATGTATCAAAGGTCAGAAGTTTTCTTGGTCTCGCCGGTTATTATAGACGATTGGCAGATGAATTTTCCATGATAGCTACTCCATTGACAATATTGCTACAGAAAGATGTCAAGTTTGAATGGACTGAAAAGTGTCAGCAGGGTTTTAACAAGTTATAGGCATTATTGACTGAAGCTCCTGTCGTAGTACAACCAGAACCAGGTAAAGAGTTTGTGATTTACAGTGATGCGTCCTTGAATAGACTAGGTTGTGTACTTATGTAGGAAGGAAAGGTAATTACTTATGCCTCTAGATAGCTAAAGCCATATGAGAAAAATTATCCGATAAATGATTTAGAACTAGTTGTCATTGTATTTGCATTGAAAATCTAGAGACATCACTTGTATGGTGAGAAGTGCCGAATATTTATTGATCATAAAGTTTGAAATACTTGATGACTCAGAAAGATTTGAACTTGAGGCAAAGCAGATGACTAGAGTTGATTAAAGATTATGAACTAGTGATCAATTATCACTCGGGTAAGGCAAACGTAGTTACTGATGCTTTGAGTAGAAAATCTTTATTTGCATTAAGAGCTTTGAACACTAGTTTAACCTTATTGGATGATGCTTCTATCTTAACTGAATTAAGAGCTAAGCTTGAAGAAATTTGTGAAGTTCAGAAAGATGACAGTGAGTTACAAACCAAAAGAGCTCAGTGTGAGTTGGGTATAGAGTCATATTTTCAGATAAGTTCTTACGGTTGTTTAATGTTCAGAAATCAGATATGTGTACCAAAGAATGATGAGCTTATTCGAAAGATTTTAGAGGAAGCACATAACAGTTATTTGTCTACTCATCTAGGTAGTATAAAGATGTACAATGATTTGAAGAAAATGTATTGGTGGGTAGGAATGAAGAGAGATATCTCAGAGTTTGTTTCTAGATGGTTGATCTGTTAGCAGGTAAAAGCCGAACATCAGGTACCTTTAGGTTTATTACAACATGTGTTAGTTCCTGAGTGAAAATGGGACCGAGTTGCCATAGATTTTTTGACAGGATTACCGTTGACACCGAGAAAGAAAGATGCAGTATGGGTTGTGATTGAGAAGCTAACGAAGTTGGCTTATTTTATTCCAGTTCATATGAATTATTCACTTGACAAGTTGGTCAAGTTGTATATTTCAGAGATAGTCAGACTACATGGAGTACCATTATTGATAATTTCAGATAAGTCCCAAGATTCACTTTGCAGTTTTAAAAGAAGTTACAGGAAGCTTTGGGCACCAAGTTGAGTTGTAGTACAGCTTTCCATCCTCAGACCGATGGTCAGTTAGAGAGAGTTATTCAAATACTTAAGGATATGCTCAGATGTTGTGTCTTAGAATTTCAAGTTAGTTGGGAGAAATATTTGCCGTTGGTAGAGTTTGCTTATAATAATAGTTACCAGTCGAGTTTGAAAATGGTACCTTATGAAGCTTTGTATGGACGTAAATGTTGCACACCTTTTTATTGGACAGAGCTTAAAGAAAATCAGATTTACGGGGTTGATTTAGTTAAAGAAACTAAAGAGAAAGTGAAAGTCATCAGAGCTTGCTTGAAAGCAGCTTCAGATAGATAGAAGTCTTATGTACAATTGAAAAGAAAAGAGATTAAGTATCAAGTTGGTGACAAAGTGTTCTTGAAAGCATCCCCGTGGAAGAAAGTCTTTAGATTTGGCAAGAAAGGCAAACTAAGTCCACATTTTATTGGACCGTTTGAGGTGACTGAAAGGGTTGGACCATTAGCATATCAGTTAACTTTACCGCCAGAGTTAGAGAATATTCACGATGTGTTCCATGTGTCCATGTTACGTCGTTACCATTCTGATCCTTCACATGTTATTTCACAGACAGAGGTTGAGATTTAGCAAGATATGACTTATGGTGAAGAACCGGTAAAGATTTTAGCTCGAGAGGTCAAGTAGCTAAGGAAAAAAAGTATTGTACTTGTAAAAATATTATGGAATAGGAAGGGGGTAGACGAGGCTACATGGAGCTTAAAGAGGTTATGTGAAAATAGTATCCAAAACTTTTCACAGGTAAGATTTTCGAGTTCGAAAATCCCTAAAGAGGGGAGAAATGTAACATCCCAAAATAGGGCCTAAATGGAACAGTGGTTGCAAAACCGCGAATTCAAGATAAAAAAGTGTGTTCTGATTAATTTTTATAATTTACCGAGTGATTAGATGCATGTGTTAGAGTATCGATGGAAAATTTTATAGATAGCATGCTTAATTTGCCTACTAGGGCTTAATTGCAGCAGTTGATAAATTTGAGTTTTAGATGCTAAAGGATTAAATTGAAGAGTATAATTGAAGTAGAGATCCTTAAATGGTAATTAGACCATTAGGTTTTCATGGACAAAAATGGACATACATAGCTAAAAATAACTAAAGTTTTACTGAACGGTATTTTAGTCATTCGGTAATTAAAAGATTAAAAAAGGGAAAAATATGGCAAAATGTGCCCATTTTCTTCATTAGGCCAAAATTTCAAGGGTTCTTCATAGCTAGGGTTTTTTCAAGCTTTCAAGCTTCATAGGAAGTGATTCCAAGCCCCGTTTTTAATGTTCTTTACATTTTTGAAGTCCCAGTAACTTGATTTAGCTTATTCTAGCAATGATTTAACCTAGGGTTCATATTTGGAAAAATACTCATAGGTGAAATGTGTTTATTTTGATGTTTTATGGTAGAATATGAAGCTTGAAATTATATTAAATGACTTAAGCTAAGCGATTTTAAGCGAAAACGAGTAAAACGACATAATCGGTAAAAATACCTAATGGTCATAAGTACATGTTAGAGTGGGAACATGATGTTGCCGTAGGTAAATAAATTATCAGCATGTCATAAAACATAAGAATTAGGGATAAAGTTTCATTTCTGAGCCTTGGGGCAAAAGTGTAAATATGAAAAAGTTTTGGGGCAAAATCGTAATTTTTCCAAAGTTAGAGTTAAGGACTATTTTGATAAATGTGAATATTAAATAAATTAAATTTTCTATTATAGATCAAGAAGAACAAAATTCGAGGTTAGATCAAGGAAAGAAAAAGGTTGATGACTAAATCAAAATATTTGATTGTATTTTGTATCAAGATAAGTTTGCGGTAAATAAATGCAATATTTTATTCTTTGTAATTAATGATGTTATTTTTCAGCATCTATATATTTAATTTGTAAATTTATTCCTTAATGATTCAAGCAAGAATTGGCGGAGAAATGATACTTAAAAGTTCCTATTGAACCTTAGGAATGTGTAGGATACAAATGTCATGACATTAGGGTTTAAGGATACCAAGTAAGACCATGCCAAGGCATGGCATTGGTAAGTTGTACAAGGCAAGGAAATCATGTAAGACCATGTCAAGACATGGCATTGATAAAGTACGATTAGGCAAAGATCCCATGTAAGACCGTGCCAATAGTAAGTTAAAAAGGAAAGGTACCCGTGTATCCTTAGTATTCCAAATAGTTCAATGGAAAATTTAAAGAGAGTACCAAAGGGAAGGTAAGATAAGTCCATGTTCGAAATGTAACATCCTAAAATAGGGCCTAAACGGAACAATGGTTGCGAAACCACAAATTCAATGTAGAAAAATTTATTTTATTATCATTTTAAGGTCTATGGCATGATTTCATGATTGTGTGAAAATTTCGTTTAGAAATTTTATCGATAGAGGGTCCAATTTGATATTTAGGACTAAATTGCAAAAGTTGTAAAATGTGTGTTCTAGTTCACAAAGGTACTAAGTACTTGTGAGTAATGGGTTTTTAAAGTAGAGGTCCTTGGATAGTAATTATACCATTATACTAGTTTGGACAAAAATACCTAAAGGAAGATAAAAACCATAGTTTTTAATTAAGGGCATTTTGGTCATTTAGTTATTAAAATGAATTAAAAACAAAATTAAAAGCCAATTTTTGTCCATCTTCAACCCCTTGGCCGAATTTCACATGAGGAAGACATAGCTAGGGTTTTCAAGCTTCCGAGCTCGATTGTAAGTCCATTTTAGCCCCGTTTTTAATGTTCTTTACGTTTTTGGAGTCTCGGTAACTTGATTAAGCTTATTCTAGCAATAATTTAACCTAGGGTTTATATTTGGAAAAATACCCATAAGTGAAATGTGTTTATTTTGATATTTTATGGTAGAATATGAAGCTTGAAATTGTGTTAAACAACTTTTGCTAAGCGATTTTACATGAAAATGAGTAAAACGACATAATCGGTAAAAATACCTAATGTTCATAAGTACATGTTAGAGTGAGAATTTGATGTTTCCATAGAAGGGAAAAATTATCAGCATGACGTAAAACATAAGAAAATAGGATGAAGTTTAATTTTCGAGCCTTGGGGAAAAAGTGTAAATATGTAAAAGTTTAGGGGCAAAAATGTAATTTTGCCAAAGTTTGAGTCAAGGACTGTTTTAATAAATGTAAGTATTTAATAAGCTAAAATTTTTTATTATAGATCAAGAAGAACGAAATTTGGAGTTAGACCGGGGAAAGAAGAAGATAGTGGACTAAATCGATATAGTTGATCGTATTTTGTTTCGAGGTAAGTTTGCGGTAAATAAATGCTATATTCTATTATTTTATGTTAATGTTGTTAATTTCCAGCATGTGTAAATTTATTTTATGAAATTATTCAAAGAATACTCAAACATGAATTGACGGAGAAGTAATTTCAGAAAGTCCTGATTGAACCTTAGGAATGTGTAGGATACAAATGTCATGACATTAGGGTTTAAGGATACCATGTAAGGCCATGCCAAGGCATGACAAATTGTAAGGTTTCTAAGGCAAGGAAATCATGTAAGACCATGTTAAGACATGGCATTGATAAGTTACCATAAGGAAAAGGTCCCATGTAAGACCATGCCAAGGCATGGCATTGGTGAGTTCATAACGCAAGGATACCATGTAAGACCATGCCGAGACATGGCAATGGCAAGTTTCAAAAGGATACCACATAAGACCATGACATGTCATGGCAATGGTAAGGTACCTGTGTATCCTTAGTATTCCAAGTGGTTCAACATGAAAATTTAAAGAGAATGTCAAGGTAAGGTAAGGTAAGACGAGTTATGCTAAAAAGGTAAGACAAGTTCATGCTAGAAGAGCAAAGGTAAGTATATAATGTTCATGTATGCTTGATAAGGAAAAAGGTAAGTAAAATGTATTAATAAATTGGATTAAGAAAGTAAGTATTTAAGTAAGTGAGTATGTGAAGAAGTTTAAAATATGTCTATGGCAATTAACGAAGTTGCATTAAGTAGTATCATGCAAGTAGTAAGATAATTCTTATGAATGTTGTTATTTATTTGTATGCAAACTTACTAAGCCTAATGCTTACCCCCTTTATTTTCCTTCTTTTTATAGTTTTGTCAAGCCAACTCGGGGATTGTAAAGTACATCGGAGGTCCGGGCACACTATCACAAGGATTATTTTGGTATAGCTAGACGTTTCATTTTGAGTATGGCATGTATAGCATCATAGCCATTTTGTGTGTATGATCTTATGATATGGCTGATGAATGGTATGTAAATGCTTGATAATGATTAGCTGTTGGAATGGCTAATCAAGGACATGTTTGGTGTTATGTATGCCTAAATGCTAGTTATACCATGGAAATCATGAAAAAGGTGAAATTAGCTTTAAAACAGTATCGGAAAGCAGTAGTGACGTGAATTTGGAAAATCACTAAAAATTGTAGAAATGGGTTTAGATAGTGGATGAGATATAGAATTAAATTTTATTGAGTCTATATTCATATGAAATAAACAGAGTAAATAAAGAATAGTATTTTACGAGATATTTAAATTTTGGTGAGACAGGGTCAGAGTGATTTCTGAATCCCCTGTTCTGACTTTAGAAATTCACTAAAACTTGTACAAAAATAATCAGAAGTTATACTTTATATGTATGGATTTCTTATTTAGTATAATTTTAAATAAAATAAATGACATGGTTATTTGAATTCTTTGCAGGGAGAAAATTAATTTGTAGTGAACAGAGGTCAGAGCAGCGAACATTAAAACAGGGGAAACTTTAGCTAATAAACTGTACTAATTGACTAGACCAAAAATTCTAAAAAACATTTAGTAAGAAGATATATGAGTCTAGTTTCAAATAAAATTTATGGATTTGATTTTTGAATCTCGTAACTTAAGTTATGATTTATTTAGTTACTATGACGCAGATGGACAGTTTATTTATGAAAGATGAAATAAATTGTTTTGATTTGTTTAAGTGATCGGAAAATTTTTATTTATTCCGATTTGTTCTCGAACCATTTCAATTTCATGTTTTAGGGTCTCGAGG
Source organism: Gossypium hirsutum (assembly GCF_007990345.1). Classification (NCBI taxonomy): domain Eukaryota; kingdom Viridiplantae; phylum Streptophyta; class Magnoliopsida; order Malvales; family Malvaceae; genus Gossypium; species Gossypium hirsutum. The sequence goes on along the minus strand of NC_053428.1, from coordinate 91,995,193 downwards.
ACCCTTTTTAATGAAATATTGAATGAATGAAACTAAAAAAAATTTAAAAGCAATTTTTTATGCCCGAATTAGTAAGCTAAGTTAGCTAATGCCTTGTGCTCAACTCCGGCGACGGTCTCGGGTAAGGGGTGTTACACGAAAGGTTCAAGTTATCTTGATAGTTCATTTAGAATGTTGTTATTTACTTACATTCAAACTTACTAAGATTTATGCTTACTCCTTTCTTTTCTCTCTTTTTTATAGCATCACAAAGCCAACTCAGAAAATCGTAAGGACGTCGGAGATCGCTTTACACTATCAATGAGCTATCTCGGTATTTTCTAACTAGGAACACTTTAAGTTATGGCATGTATAGGGACTTGGCTATTTTGTGTGTATGTCCTTATGATATGATTAAAGAATGCAGGTGAATACTTGGAAATGATTAGCTTATGATATAGCTAAATAAGAACATGTTTTGGTATTATGTATGCCTAAATGAGGTTCGATGCAAAGAAACTATGAAAGAGTAAGAGTTGGCCATGGAACAGTTAGGAAACAGCAGTAGTGATGTGGTTTTGAAAAATCACTAAAAATTTTAGAAATGGAATTCAATGGTGAATGAGATATAGAATTAAAGATTATTGAGTCTATTTTTATATAAAAGAAATAGAGCAAGCAAAAGAAGTCTATATTATGAGATATTTAAATTTCTGTAAGACTGGTGTAGAGTGACTTCGTGATCCCCTGTTCCAAATTTGGAAAATCACTAGAAATTTTGAAAAAATAATTATAAGTAAAAATTTATATTTCTAGATTACTTAGTGAGTCTATTTTCATTATAAACTAACAAAAACATTATCCTATTTTTTTATAATGAGATAATCGATTTTTAGTGAAGAGAGGTCAGGTCAGTTGAACTGCAAAACAGGCGAACATTTAATGAATAAACTGTACTAATTGGCCAAATCAAAAATCCTAGAAAAATTATGGTAAGAAGATATATGAGTTTAGTTTTAAGGAAAATTTAAGGATTTAAATTTCGAGTTTTTTAACTTGAGTTATAATTAATTTAGTGACTATTACGCAGATGGATAGTTTTATTATGAATAGTGAAATAAATTGTTTGGATTTGTGTAAGTAATCGGAAAATTTTTAATGTTCCCGGTTTGATCCCGAACCGTTCCAATTTCATGTTTTAGGGCCTCGAAGGCCCTTTTTAGGGATTTATTGGATGAATGTGAGCGAATTAATTTTTTTTAAAAAAGTTAATTTTTTATGCCTCGAACAAGTAAGATAAGTCTGGTAATGCCTCGTGCTCGACTCAGGCTACGGTCTCGGGTAAGGGGTGTTCATGCACTATACATAATTTGTAACATGTTTCAAGTCACATACTTACCATGTTTCAAGTAGACAACAAGCTAACCCATACCTGTCCATTTAGCTAATTTTATACATTCAATCACAACTTAGCTTTGCCCAATGAACCATTTGGAATTGGGTAGGACACTCGGATAATCACACATTTATCGTACAATGGCAACGTCCTAGACGTGTTCTTACTTGTAATCACATATCGATGACACTGTCCCAGACAAGGTCTTACATGCACACATATATTGGAGTGACATATCGATGCCATGGTCTTACTCGTACACATATATCGGAATCCTATGTCATGACATATGTATCCTAACTATTCCTAAGGTTCATACAGGATTTCGGACGTCGTAACTCGATCGAAACAAATTCAGAAATGTAATGGCCAAGCTTACTCATATTCGGCCATAGCATGTATAAATTCATACATTTCATACCAGCATATAATTTAACATTTAACTACAATTTAGCACGTCTATTTGCTTATAAAATTACCTCAGACGATACAGAACGGAACAGGGTAGCTAGTTGACAACTTTCGTTTTCCCTCGATCCAAATCTGATTTCTTTGGTTCTTGATCTAAACATATTCAAATTAAGCTCATTCAAACATATTTTCATTCAATTTAGTCCAAAAACACATAAATAGGAAAATTACTATTTTACCCCTAACATTTACACTTTTTACAATTTAGTCCCTATTGCACTAAACACAAAATATGCAAAATTTCCCTATACCCATGTTTGGACGAATATTCCTAGTGTTCATACAAGTCCATATGTTTCATTTATTTCATATTTTAGTCCCTCAAATTATTATTTTTTCAATTTAGTCCTAATTACTCAAAATCATCAAAAACTCCAATACAAAACATGTTAATCTAAAACATGTCTTTCATTTTTCATCGTCAAACAACAAAAATAATAACCTCTCATCAATGGCATTACTCAAAATATTCATCAAAATCAAAAATTCAAGCATGGGTTTTGTAGTACTCGAATCAACGATCTCAAAAACGTAGAAATTATCAAAAATCGAACAAAAACGAACCTTGATTGAGCTTGAGTAAGTGTCAAACCTAGCTTTCTCTTATTTCTTTCCTTTATTTATGTTTTCGGTGGATGATAATATAAGAACATGGCTTTATTTATTTTTATGTTATAAGATATATAATAACGTAATATTTATTTTACCTTTTTAACCTTAGTTAAAAACATTATACTTTCACTTATAAATGTCCATTTCTGTCCACCCATTTTAATAATGGCCTAATTACCTCATAAAGGCTTCCATTTAAAAAGCCAATAGCATTTTGGCCCTTTATACATTAAACTACCAAATTTTTAATTTACGCGATTCAGTCCTTTTATTTGATCAGATACCTAAACGACAAAATTAAGTCACGAAAATTTCACAAAAATAAATTCACACAAAATAAACACAGAAAATAATTTTAAAATATTTTTTGACTTAGATTCGTGGTCCCAAAACCTCCATTCCGATTAGGGTCTAAATCAGGCTATTACAAGACTAGTGACAAAGTGTTTTTAAAAGTATCTCTGTGGAGGAAATTACTCCGATTCGGTAGAAAAGGCAAATTGAGTCCAAGGTTCATCGGATCGTATGAGATCATAGAGCGTATCGGGTCGGTTACTTATAGATTGTTGTTGCCACAGGAATAGGAAAAGGTTCACAATGTATTTCATATATCAATGTTTCGATGATACAGATCTGATCCCTTGGATGTGATTTCTCCATCTGAGATCGAAATTCAGTCTAATATGACTTTTGAAGAAGAACAGATCCGTATCTTAGCTTGTGAGGTTAAAGAACTGCGAAATAAGAAAATTCTGTTAGTAAAAGTAATGTGGCATAGACACAGTGTTCAAGAGGCTACATGGGAACCCAAAGATGCTATAAGACAGCAATATCCGAATCTGTTCAATGGTAAGATTTTCAGGGACAAAATTCCCTAAGGGGGAGAGTTGTAACCGTCCGGTTTAGACCCTAGTCGGAACATTGTTTTTGGGACCACAAATCTGAGTTAGAAAAATATTTTAATATTATTTTCCGTGCTTATAATATATGGATTAATATCTGTGAAAGTTTCGTGTAAAAATTTGATCGTTTGTGTGCTTAATTTAGAAAAAAGACCTAATCGCATAAAATGTAAAAGTTGCATGTTATATGTTAAAAGTACTTATTTGCTATGGCTTTTTAATTGTAAGGTTCTTATGTTGCTATTATGCCATTGAAAGTATAATGGACATTTATGGCATTAATGTTAATATTTTATATGTTATTTCATTAAGGGTAAAATTGGTATTTGGTTAATATGATAATTATAATAAAACAAAGGAATGAAATTAGGCCATTTATGTTCATGTTGCCGAAAATTTGAAGAATAAAAAAAAAAGAAAATAAGCTTTCTAGGGTTTGGCTAAGGAAATTGATGATTTAGGTATGGTTTTTGATCCGTTTTTGATAATTTCTACATTTTTGTGATCGTTGCTTAGTAATCTTTCAAGCCCATGCCTCAATTTCTAATTTTGATTATGATTTTGAGTTATGCCATTGTTGGTAATGTGATTTTTATGAAGTTTGATGATAGAAAATGAAAGATATGTGTTAGATTACTATTTTTTATATTGGGATTTTTGATGAATTTGAGTATTTTGGGCTAAATTGTGAAAATGAGAAATTGAGGGACTAAAATGTGAAATAAATGAAATATGTGGGCTTATATGAACTCCATGAAAATTTGGCTACCTATGTGTATAAGGAAATTTTGTGTATTTTGTGATTTTATGAATTAGGGACTAAAGTGTTAAAATGTAAAAATGTAAGGACTAATTTGTAAAATGCCCTAAATGTGTGTATATGGATTGTTTTGAATGAATGTAAGATTGAATAATCAAATTTGAATGTGTTTAGACCAAGAACCAAAGAAAACGGAAGTAGACCGAGGAAAGTCAAAAGTCGTCGAGTAGTCGATTCTATTCGTTTGAGTACATATGAGGTAAGTCAATATACAAATAAATGTGCTAAATTGAATTGTTATTGCTTATATGATATTTGAATTATGATAAATGGATATGAGAGCTGAGTATATGAAATTGGAGAAAGTTTCGATGATGTGACGACGTCTGAAAAGTCCCGTATGAACCATAAGAATAGCTAGGATACATATGTCATGACATAGGATTTTAGATATGTAATTTAGTGTAAGACCACGTTTGGGATGTTGGCATTGATTTGAGATTTATGTGTAAGACCATGTTGGGACATAGGCATCATATTTGATTTCGTGTAAGACCCTGTCTAGGACAATGGCATTGATACTTGATTACATGTATGACCACGTCTAGGACGTTGGCATTATACGAGCTTTCAGAGTTATCCACATATCCAATTTGATCCCGTACGGTTCAACCATATTGGCTTGTGGAGAATATTGGGCTAGGTTGTGTAATACACACAATCAAGGACAATTCTGGGCCATGTGGGCCACAAGGGCATGTGGGCCGACATGGGCCGTAATATGGGCCGTGGGCCCATTTTCACTGTTTGACTATTAAGGTTACACGGGTCACCCAAGACGACTTTGGACCTATTGTTAGGCCGGTAAGTGTGCCTGGACCCCTAATCGATAAAATGACTATTATGCCCCTCTGTGTTAAAATGACTGTTATGCCTTTATGAGATGTATGACTATATTTTAGCAGGCCACTTTAAACATATTGAATACACGTATGGTATTATGACACGACATGACATGATGCATGATATGTTACATGGGGATGGATCTTATTATGATTGGAGGAAATGTACTGTACTGGCAACTCTGCTGCAAATACTGTTTAGTGCTACAACTAGTAATACTTGGAGTGTGGGGATGGGTGGGTTGATAATATCTCCACATGGAGTGCAGGGTTAGACGAAGAAGGAGTGTAGAGGCTTGTTGGGTAGGATCTTTGATTGCATATTTGTACTGTCACTGAAATGGGCTCTGACCCATACTGCTACTGATACTGTAATGGGCTAAGGCCCTAACTGATACTGAATTGTCACTGGATTGGGCTTAGGCCTAGACTGCATTTACTCACTGTTTGTTTATTTGATATGGGATTACACATTGAGTTTTCATAACTTACCCATCTGTTTATCTTGTAATCCTTGGACTTAGGCAGATCGGTGCATTTACTCACTGTTTGTTTATTTTTTATTTTTTATTTTTATTTTTTGTAATAAGGCCTTTATGGATTTTTACTTTAATTTGGGTTTTTGTTTGTTTTGATTTATAACTACTAGTAGTAGGGAAAGTCACAGGTTTTCAAAAAGATAATTTCTTTTAAAAAAAACCACGAATACGCAACCTGTTTTAAAGAGCTTAACGTGTTATAATTAATAATATTTTAATATGACTAATTTTTTGCCAAATGACATGCATTTTAGAAAATGAATGAGACATCTTAAAAATATCATTAATGTCACAAAGAGGTTAATTTTAGAACGGGTTTTTCGACGATATCTTACTTTACGAAAAACACTTGAATGTGACTTCGGCATATTCAGTCATAAGGTCTAGCCGGGTTTAGGGTGTTACATTTATTGGTATTAATGACAGGTTGCAAAACTTGGCTGTGGATTTGGGTTTCTTCTAAAGCTTGGAATTTTCAAAAAGAACTGTCCAAATGGTTTGAAAGTAGTTTCAAATGTTTTTTTGAATGTGTGGAACACCAAGTCTCCGATGCCGATTCTGTAAGTCTTCTGAAATTATTGATTGTTTAAATTGAAATACTGAGACTTTTGTTGTAACACCCCTAACCCGTAACCGTCGCTGGAATGGGGTTACGAGGCACTACTAAACGAAAGTATAGTTCTGAATATTTTCATATTAACTCAAGTCATAATCATGAATATATAACAACCGTATTACATATGCGGACCATGTGTTCATTACAAGTCAAGATTTAAATCACATCAATGCTTATGACTTAATCTAATATCTAATCATAAGTTTATTATCATTCATCACATAGCTTAAGTAAAACATAATCCAAAATGTACATATTAAAACAATTCATTACATATACAGGGCATATAACATATCGATAATTTCCTTATGGAATTTTTGACCTATATTCTTATAATTAAACAAGTCATGCATATACACAAGTTAATTATCCATTGAACTAAAGTTCATTACTGACCCTTTTTATTCATATTTGCAGCATTAATGCCTTAAACTATGGGTAATTCGTATGTTATATATTAACTTCGTTTAATAACAACATTCGATTATAAATAACCCATTTTAGTTCTATGTCTACTTGGCTAACTCAATTCATTTATACATATTTAATAATTTATAATTACTTAACAAATTCACATTGTCATGCACAAATGCATATCAGCCATATTACAAGTACATATATTTATACATGAATAACATTTAAAAAATCTCAACAAACATAATATGACCAATTACCGAGCACACACATATCCTTATACAAACGAAAACCCCAATATGCCTTACTTATCAAACAAAAAATTGAATGTCATCCATATCATTAATATGGACCATAAATGAACACCCAATTTAAACCAAGCATATGTCTTGATTTGTACTTAACAACACATAACCTATCTTAGCTTAATTAACATCTGATAAAAAAAACATATAACCGAATCAAAAAGTACTTTCACAAGCTTTATATCCTCAAATACACTTTCAAAATTACACAAACTTTATCAACATGACATACGACATAATAATCATATTAAACTTAGACCATGACCCAACCAAGCCGAATTTGAACCTATGATTAAAGCCATTTTCGATACATGAAATGCTTACCACAAACATCAAACATAACAATGATATAATTCACTAGTAAACATCGAATCCATCTCATGCAATTATATGTATTTTCAATACATTATACCATAATCGAACCTGTTAATGATGTACTTATATATAATATATGGAACTTACCTAAAATTTATATAACACTTAATATAATATGTATACCACACATTTAACCAAATTTTATTCATGAAGCATACACAATATTTATCAACACCTAAGCTCAATGAACATTTAACCAAAAACATGAGAAACCGAATTTAAGCATATCAAGTAAACTATTTTCAAAGCATGTGGTACCTAACAAAAACATTATACGTACATGGCACGTAACCATTGGACCAAATTGAACATAAGCCGAACATAAGATAAGCAAATCTTAAAGATAAAAGCTTAGCCATTTTCGCATGGCTTATATACATAACCAACATTCAACATTTTCGAAATATGTTCCAACCCATACATGCCATAGTTCCAAAATGCAACTCATAAAACACCGAAGGCAGCTGATAGTGTGATAGACTTTGCTGACGATACCCGACCTTGTAACTTGATCCAAAATCTATAAATCGGAGTAAGTAAGAACACAGAGAGTAAGCTAACTTAGCTTAGTAAGTAATAAGCAAATAAACAACTCAATATTATTATAGTCAACTCATATAAACTAAATGAATTACATTAACATTACCATGCCTAATCTCAAACCTACAAATTCCATAATTAAAATATTTTCGTAGACAATTACCCACCTAAACCGAACACTCACATAGTCATATAATATATTATTAATCAACATCCAAACCAAATAGTCATAATAAACCGTACATCCATTTATTCATATACGCAACTCAAGAATCATAGATTAACATCACATATATAAATATTACCTATATAGCCGAATATACCAGCTCATATATGCACATATTTAAGAAACACATCAATGATATACAATTTATTCATTCATCGATCAAATATACATACCACAAGCACATATATTCTTCATTTTCATTGTACATGATTTACATTAAATATTCATAGCACTTACTTACCATATCTCAAGTAGATATCAAGTTAATTCATACCTGACCATTTAGCTCATTTTACACATTCGAACACCACTTATCTTTGCCCGATGAACCATTCGGAATTGGGTAGGACACTCGGATAATCTTACATTTATGATACAATGGAAACGTCCCAGACGTGTCTTACATGTAGTCACATACCGATGCCTCTATCCCAGACAGGGTCTTACTCGTAAACACATATCAAAATCACATATCGATGCCATGGTCTTACTTGCACACATATATTGGAATCCTATGTCATGACATATGTATCCTAACTATTCCTAAGGTCCATACGGGGCTTTCGAACATCGTAACTCGGTTGAAACGAATGCTTGAACGTAGTTACCATGCTTATTCACATTTGAAAATAGTATACATAAATTAGTATTTTTAATAACAGCATATATATTTATGATTTAGCTACAATTAAACACGTCTATTTGCTTACAAACTTACCTCGGATGTTATAAAACGAGACAGGGCTGCTAGACGACAACTTCCATTTTTCCGATCCAAATCCGATTTCTTTGGTTCTTGATCTTGATTGAGCTTCAATATATGCCAAACCCTAGCTTGGTTTCTTTTCTTTTTTTTTTTAGCTTTCGACCAAGAGAAAAAAATAATGACATGGTTTTATTAATTTATGTTTTATGTTATATTATAACTTAACTTTTTAATTTACATTTTGAACATTAAATAAAACATTATACTATCATTTATATTATGTCCACTATCGTCCACTTCACTTAGTATTGGGCTAACTGCAACATAAAGGCTTCCATTTAAAAAGCCAAGTGCAATTCAGCCTCTTTTAGAAATAACCACCTAATTTTCATTTTATGTGATTAAGTCCTTTTATTTAATCAGACACTCAAACGACAAAATTAACTCACGAAAATTTCACAGATATAAATTCACACAAAATAAACATAGAAAATAATTTTTAAATATTTTTCTGACTCAGATTCATGGTCCCAAACTCACCGTTCCATTTAGGGTCTAAATCAGGCTATTACAACTTTACCCCCTTAGGGGTTTTCATCCCCAAAAATCTTACTGGTGAATAGGTTTGGATAGCGTTCTCTCATTGCATCTTCTGGTTCCCACGTTGCTTCCTCAACCCCATGTTTACACCATAATACTTTAACTAACGAAATTTTCTTATTTCGTAACTCTTTAATCTTACGAGTTAGAATGCGAATCGGTTCTTTTTCGTACGTCATATCGAGCTTAATCTCGATCTCAGATGAACTAATCATATGTGAAGGGTCAGACCGATATCTACGGAGCATGGAATACATTATGGATCTTTTCTAACTCAGGTGGCCTGATATGCTCTATTACCTCATACTTCCCAATAAACCTCGGACTCAATTTACCTTTGTGACCAAATATGAGTATTTTCTTCCACGATGAAACTTTTAAGAAGACTTTATCTCCGATCTAAAACTCTATATCTCTATGTTTCAAGTCTGCATATGATTTCTAATGATCTGACATTTCTTTTAGACTTTCATAGATTACTTTCACTTTCTGCTCAGTTTCTCTGATCAAGTCGACCCTGTCTATCATATTTTCACTGAGCTCAGTCCAATATAATGGTGTACGACACTTACGATCATACAAAGCCTCATAAAGTGCCATTTTGATACTCGATTAAAAGCTATTATTATACGCAAATTCAATCAGAGGTAGGTATCATTCCCACGTGCCTTCAAACTGGAGAATACAACATTTCAACATATCCTCAAGTATCTGAATGATTCACTCAAACTGAGCATCTGTTTGCGGATGGAAAGCAGTACTGAAATGTAATTTTGTACCTAGTGCATCTTGTAGTTTCTTCCAAAATCGCGATGTAAACCTCGAATATCTATCCGAAACAATAGATATAGGTACACCATGTAATCTCACAATCTGAGAAACATACAATTCAACCAATTTATCAAGCGATTAATCTGTATGTATCAGAACAACGTCAGTCAATTTAGTTAATCTATCCACAACAACCTAGATTGCATCTTTCTTGCTCGGCGTTAGCAGTAAACCAAATACAAAATCCATCGTGATTTTATCCCATTTCCTCTCAGGTATCATGATAGGCTGAAGTAATCCTGAAGGCACCTGATGTTTAGCTTTTACTTGTTGATAGATTAAACATTTTGCAACAAAGTTAGAAATGTCTCATTTCGTACCATGCCACCAGTAAAGTTGTTTCAGATCATTATACATCTTTGTACTACCTGGGTGAACAGATAACTGACTGCTGTGAGCTTTATTCAAAATCATTTGAATCAACTTTGAATCCCTTAGAATGCATATTCAGTCTCTGAATCTCAAACAGTCATCGGCATCAACTCTGAATTCTAAATCAGCATCCGTCTCACACTGAGCTCATTTTGCGATCAACTCATTATCAACTTTCTGGGCATCACAAATTTGTTGAACAAATAAAAGTCTTGCTTTTAATTCAGCTACTATTGAACCATCCTCAGACATAGCCATATGCGCATTTATTGCATGCAAACTAAACAGCGATTTTCGCCTTAAAACATCAGCAACAACATTAGTCAAACACAAGCACGTAGTCTTTTAGCAATTCTAACCATAAATGTTGTCTCAAGTTTATATATTTCTCACCGAACAAATAATGACGCCAAATTTTCAATGCGAACACAATGGCTGCCAATTCTAGGTCGTGTGTCAGATAGTTCTTTTCATGTGGCTTTAACTGTCTCGAGGCATAAGCTATAACTTTTCCTTCCTGCACCCAGACACAACCCAAACCATTTAAAGATGCATGACTATAAACAACAAATTCTTTACTCGATTCTGGCTGAACTAGTACTGGAGCTTCGGTCAAAAGGGCTTTCAACTAATCAAAGCTTTTCTGGCACTTCTCTGGCTACTCGAATTTAACATCCTTCTGCAATAGCTTCGTCATCGGAGCTGCAGTCATAGAGAAACTTTTCACAAACAGTCTACAATAACCAACATGTCCCAGAAAGCTTCGGACCTCAAAAACATTCTTCAAAGGTTTCCCATCAAGTATAGCTGAAATTTTACTTGGATCAACCCGAATACCCGATGCTGGTACCATGACCCAGAAAACTAACTTCACTTAACCAGAACTAACATTTACTAAACTTTGTATACAACTGCTTATCTCGGAATGTCTATAACACAAGTCTCAAGTGTTCAGCATGTTCAGTTTTATCACGAGAGTAGATCAAAATGTTATCTATAAACACAACCTCAAACTGGTCCATATACGGTCTGAAGATCCGATTCATCATATCCATGAAAACAACAAGTGTATTAGTAAGTCCAAAAGGTATAACCAAAAACTCGTAGTGTCTGTACCTCATTCAGAAAGTAGTCTTTGGTACATCGGAGTATTTAACTCGCAACTGATAGTAGCCTGACCACAAATCTATCTTCGAAAATACTGTAGCCCCTTTCAGTTTGTCAAACAGGTCGTCAATCCGTGGAAATGGATACTTATTCTTTATAGTCACTTTATTAAGCTGTCTATAATCAATGCAAATTCTCATAGTTCCATCTTTCTTTTTCAAAAAGAACACAAGTGCACCCCAAGGAGAGAAACTCAGTCGTGTGAAACCTCTATCTGTCAATTCTTGCAACTGAGCTTTCAATTCTTTTAATTCTGTAAGTGCCATTCTGTATAGAGCTATGGATATTGGGGTCATCCCAGGAATTAAGTCAATACCAAACTCTACTTCCTGAGGTGGCACACCTAGTAATTCTTCAGGAAATACATCTGGATACTCATACACAACAAGTACTGATTCTATGTTTCTTTAGCCACTTTACTATCAAGCACGTAGGGAAAATAAGCTTCACACCCTTTTCTCACATATTTTCGACCTAGCATCAAAGAATTACTGCTGGTAAGCCATACAAATCACTAGATTCAATCCGAATAACCTCATCATTCTGACTCTGTAGGTTAATGGTCTTTCTCTTGCAGTTTACAACAGCGTCATGTAATGTTAACCAGTCCATGCCCAGAATTATGTCGAACTCATCAAATGGCAGCAACATTAAATCAGTCGGAAAGCACATATCTCGAATCATCAAGGGATAATTCTTACACACTTTGTCAACCATAACACACGGGCCCAAGGGGTTTGACACTCTAATCAAAAACTTAGTAGACTCAACAGGCAGAGTCTTGCTGAATACTAATGTCTCACACACATAAGAATGAGTAGAACCAGTATCAACCAATGCAAACATTAGTATCATAAAGAGTGAACGTACCAGTAGTGGCATCTCCGGATGAAGCCTCTTCACATGCGCGTGTAGCATAGGCTCTGGCAAGTGCATGAGCCTTAGATCTGTTTGCTATATTTTTAATTTCTCTCTGACTGCCACTGGCATTACCCGCATTTTTGGGTGGTCTCCCTCGAGCTGCAGTATTACCCGATCTTGTGCTCTGCACTGGATTCTTTTTACCTAACCTTGGGCAATGTCGAATATAGTGATCTGTTGATCCACATTTAAAACAGGCCAGATCATGCAATCTGGAACTGCCGGGATGTCGTTTACCATAATGTTTACACTTAGGTTGATTTGATCTGACATTACCTACACTGGCTACTAAGGTAGCTCTCGAACTCATCGGTGGTATGTTCTAGTCACGTCGAAAATAACCCAAAATGGCTTTTGAACAGCTGAAATCATCTCGAAACTTCTTTGGTGCCGACTGGATTGATTTACTGAATGATCTTTTATGCGAGTCTCTAGCTTCAAAATCAGCTTTTCTTTTCTCTTTCCCTAGCTCTTCATCTTTGCAGGCTCGCTCAACCAGTACTACGAACTGTTTTATCTCAAGTATGCCAAATAACAGTTTAATATCTTCATTCAGCCATCTTCGAATCTTTTACACATTATGGCTTCGATGGAAACACACTCTCAGGCATACCGACTGAGTCTCACAAATTTTTGTTCATACTTTGGCACGGTCATCTGACCCTGTTTCAACTCAAAAAATTCTTATAAATCTCTAACTAATGTACTTCTTATGGAACTTAGTCTGGAAGAATTCCTAGGTCACTCGCTCTCTCAAAACCACTGATACTAGGGTATTCCACTAGTGATATGTTGTGTCTAAAAGTAAAGATATGGCACACTTTAAACATTCATCTGGTGTATAGGACAACTCATCAAACACATGGATAGTATTATCAAGCCAAAACTCAGCCCGCTCAGCATCATCATCATCAGTAGCTTTAAACTCTTCAGCCCCATGTTTTCTGATTTTGTCATACAATCTCAACGAATCACTTACTTGAGGTACAACAGGCTTCGAAGATGTATTAGTTGGAGGTGGAGGTTATTGTGGAGCTGGGTTAGTTCGGATATACTGAGTAAACCAGTCATTCATCATTTGGTAAAAGGCTTGCCTAGCCTCTCCTTCCCGGTTACTCGAAATTGGTCGAGAATCTACAAGCGCTGTCCCTTGCGTGGGAGCAGGCGCTACACTCTCGACATCATCAGCTACAGCTCTGTCAGGATCCATTTACTATATGAAAACATATTTTCAAATGTCACAAGTCATCACACTATCACAGAATATAATATGGCATGTATAGCTAGACTCACACACGCTACATTAGTCTTAGAACCGACTAACCGTAGCTCTGGTACTAATAAAATTAACACCCCTAACCCGTAACCATTGCTGAAATGGGGTTACGAGGCATTACTAAATGAAAGTACAGTTCTGAATAATTTCATATTAATTCAAGTCATAATAATGAATATATAACAACCGTATTACATATGTGGACCATGTTTTCACTGCAATTCAAGATTTAAATCACATCAATGCTTATAACTTAATCTAATATCTAATCATAAATTTATTATCATTCATCACATTGCTTAAGTAAAACATAATCCAAAATGTACATATTAAAACAATTCATTACATACACAGAACATATAACATATCGATAATTTCCTTATGGAATATTTGACCTATATTCTTATACTTAAACAAGTCATGCCTATACACAAGTTAATTATCCATTGAACTAAATTTCATTACTGACCCTTTTTATTCATATTTGCGGCATTAATGTGTTAAACTATGGGTAATTCAGATGTTATATATTAACTTGATTTAATAACAACATTCGGTTATAAATAACCCATTTTAATTCTATGTCTACTTGACTAACTCAATTCATTTATACATATTTAATAATTTATAATTACCTAACGAATTCACATTGTCATGCACATATGCATATTAGCCTGCATATCAGCCATATTACAAGTAAATATATTTATACATAATAACATTTAAAAAATCTCAACTAACATAATATGACCAACCGAGCACACACATATCCTTATATAAACCAAAACCCCAATATACCTTACTTACCAAACAACAATTTGAATGTCATCCATATCATTAATATGGACCATAAATGAACACTCAATTTAAACCTTGCATATGTCTTGATTTTTACTTAACAATACATAATCTATCTTACCTTAATTAACATCTGATAAAAAAAAACATATAGCCGAATCACATAGTACTTTCACAAGCTTTATATAATCAAATACACTTTCAAAATTGCACAAACTTGATCAACATGACATACAGTATAATAATCATATTAAACTTAGACCATGACCCAACCAAACCGAATTTGAACCTATGATTAAAGCCATTTTCGATACATGAAATGCTTACCACAAACATCAAACATAACAATGATATAATTAACTAGTAAACACCGAATCCACCTCATGCAATTATATGTATTTTCAATAAATTATACCATAATCGAACCTGTTAATGATGTACATATATATAATATATGCAACTTACCTAAAATTTCTATAAGATTTAATAAAATATGTATACCACATATTTAATCGAATTTTATTCATGAAGAATACACAATATTTATCAACACCTAAGCTCAATGAACATTTAACCAAAAACATGTGAAACAAAATTTATGCATATCAAGTAAAACATTTTCAAAGCATGTGGTACCTAACACAAACATTATACGTACATGGCACGTAACTATTAGACCAAAGTGAACATAAGCCGAACATAACATAACCAAAATTTAAAGAAAAAAGCTTAGCAATTTTCGCATGGCTTATATACATAACCAACATTCAGCATTTTCAAAATATGTTCCAGCCTATACATGCCATAGTTCCAAAATGCAACTTATAAAATACCGAAGGCAGCTGATAATGTGATAGACTTTGCTGACGATCCCTGAGCTTGTAATTTGATCCAAAATCTATAAATCAGAGTAAGCAAGAACACACAGAGTAAGCTAACTTAGCTTAGTAAGTAATTAGCAAATAAACAACTCAATATTATTATAGTTAACTCATATAAACTAAATGAATTACATTAACATTACCATGCCTAATCTCAAACCTACAAATTCCATAATTAAAATATTTTCATAGACAGTTACCCACCTAAATTGAACACTCACATAGTCATATAATATATTATCAATCAACATCCAAACCAAATAGTCATAACAAACCGTACATCTATTTATTCATATACGCAACTCAAGATTCATATATTAACATAACATATATAAATATTACCTATATAGCCGAATATACCAACTCATACATGCACATATTTAAGAAAAATATCAATGATATACAGTTTATTCAAAGACTGGCCAGATACACATACCACATGCACATATATTCTTCATTTTCATTGTACATGATTTACATTAAATATTCATAGCACTTACTTACCATATCTCAAGTAGATATCAAGTTAATTCATACCTGACCGTTAAGCTTGTTTTACACATTCGAACACCACTTATCATTTCTCGATGAACCATTTCAAATTGTTTAGCACACTCAGATAATCGCACATTTATCATACAATGCCAACGTCCCAGACATGGTCTTACATGTAGTCACATATCGTTGCCTCTACCCAGACAGGGTCTTACTCATAAACACATATTGAAATCACATATCGATGCCATGGTCTTACTCGTACATATATATTGGAATCCTATGTCATGACATAAGTATCCTAACTATTCCTAAGATTCATACAGGGCTTTCAGACGTCGTAACTTGGTCGAAACGAATGCTTGAACATAGTTACCAAGCTTATTCACATTCGGCAATAGCATACACAAATTCATATTTTTCATACCAGCATATATATTTATCATTTAGTTACAATTAAACAAGTCTATTTGCTTATAAACTTACCACAAACGTTATAAAACGGGACAGAGCTGCTAGTCGACAACTTTCGTTTTTCCCCGATCCAAATTCGATTTCTTTTATTCTTGATCTTGATTGAGCTTGAATATATGCCGAAACCTAGCTTGATTTCTTATTTTTTCTTTGTTCTAAATTTCGACCAAGAGAAAAAAAAATAATGAGATGATTTTATTAATTTAAGTTTTATGTTATATTATAACTTAACTTTTTAATTTACATTTTTCACCTTAAATAAAACATTATACTATCTTTTATATTATGTCCACTACCGTCCACTTCACTTAGTATTGGGCTAATTGAAACATAAAAGCTTCCATTTAAAAAGCAAAGTGCAATCCGGCCCCTTTTAGAAATAACCACCTAATTTTCATTTTACGCAATTAAGTCCTTTAATTTAATCGGACACTCAAATGAAAAAATTAAATCACGAAAATTTCACAGATATAAATTTGCACAAAATAAACACAGGAAATAAATTTTAAATATTTTTCTGACTCGAATTCGTGGTCCCGAAACCACCATTTTGATTAGGGTCTAAATCGGGCTATTATATTTGTAGGTAGTAGTCTGTACTAAAATACTTTATTTAGGGTAAACTAAAACCTGTAGTAAGACTACAATCTACTAAAATGAACTCTGAGTTACTAATACTATTTTCCATAGAATATCTGTTAATAAACACTGAAACTATAAAACTGATGCATAAAACTATCAATACAGATAAAACACAATTCGATATAAGCATCAAGGGTACTCGTGGAATGGGTACAAGAGGCCGCAGTGGAGGCCGTGGAGGTGCTCATGCTGGGTCTTCCTCATCTGGCCATATGCCTAATGCTGAAGCTAGAGAGGCACCGATTTCACCTGTGATTGAGACTAGGTCTCATGATCTTGTGGCTGGGGACGATGCACTGTCCCAAGCTATGTTACCAATTTTGGAGAGGGTTTCTGGGCCCAAAACTGGTGCTGTGGGCCGTGGGTCACTTACGAAACAACTCTAGTCTAATTGAGCTGAGATTTTTAGGGGCATTGCTAGAGTTGCCACTCATGTGACTGAGTATTGGATTGACGACACAGAGAGGATCATGGACGATCTCGACTGCACCCCTGAGCAGAAATTAAAGGGTGCAATGTCATTGCTGCGAGATGAGGCCTACCAGTGGTGGCTTACGGTTAAAGAGGGCACTCAGCCCGATCGGTTGACCTGGGGATTTTTCAAGACTACTTTCCAGAGTAAGTATGTGGGTGCTAGTTATATGGACACTCGGAGGAGGGATTTTTCGAATTTGACTCAGGGGGATAAGTTAGTGGCTGAATATGAGGCTAAATTTTTGCGATTAAGCTGCTATGTGCGAGGGATGCTCGGAACTAAGTATGAAAGGTGTGTTCATGTCAAGGACAGCCTCAAGGATAGTCTACGGGTTCTGATAGCTCCACGAAGGGAGCAAGATTTTACTGCTCTAGTAAATAAGGCGAAGATCGTTAAGGATGTGAAGCGCGCTGAGCGCCAAAACTGTGAGAAGGAGAGAGGTAGGAACAAGAGGGATTCAGAGCCCTCGAGTTCTTTTTTGAGGCCTAAGAAAATGGCCAGAGTTGATGGGCCAATCAGAGTTGGGGCCCCCATTGCTACTATTACTGATTGTGAGAGACGCCATCAGAGCGAGTGCAAGAAAAATATTAGTGCATGTTTGAGATGCGGATCATTGGAGCATCGTATCAAAGATTGTCCACAAAGGCCCGATTAGATACAAGCTACTGGTATGGGTATTGTACAGCCACCGAAGGGGGTCCAACAGCCACAGAGAGGCCGTGGTTAGGCCAGAGGTGGAAATGGTTTGGGCCACGGTCAGAGGGCATCGGGCAGAGGTGCTGGTCACACTGAGGCGAGGCAACCAGCTTTGGTTTATGCTGCACGTCGCTGAGAGGAGGGAGATACCCCAGATGTTATCATAGGTACTTTCTTTATCTATAATGTACCTTATACTGCAATGATAGATATAGGATCTACTCATTCCTATAGAGCTTGTAATGTGTATGAGACTTTAGGTATCTTGGTTTAGAGTACTACGAGTGGGGTTACTGTGTTGAGTCCATTAGAGCAGTCAGTGAGGGTAAATAAACTGTTCAGAGATGTACCTTTGGAGGTTCAAGGAGTTATCTTTTTGGCGGATTTGATTTAATTATGGGAATGGACTGGCTGGTTAAGCATAGGGTGAGCTTGGATTTTGCTACTAAATGGGTGGTACTGAAAACGGTGGAGGATGACGAGGTGATGTAGTTGGGGAACATCGGAATTACTTGTCAAATGTGATTTCTACATTAAAGGCCGAGAAGTTGGTTCGTAAGGGTTGCAAGTGTACCTAGCCTATATTAGTGTTTCAGATTATGGAGTTTAATCTATTAAGGATATTAGAACAATCAAAGACTTTTCGGATGTTTTTCCTAAAGAGCTGCCTAGGTACCTCCAAACCGTGAAGTTGAGTTTGGGATTGAGCTCCTTCTTGGTACAAGTCCAGTGTTTATCGCCCCTTATAGAATGGCATTGAAGGAGCTTGTGGAGCTTAAAGCCCAGATTCAAGAATTACTGGATCGTGGGTTCATCCTACCTAGTGTGTCTCCATGGGGAGCACCGATGTTGTTTGTGAAAAAGAATGATGGATGCATGTGCATGTGCATTGATTACCGAAAATTGAATAAATTTACTGTTAAGAATAAGTACCGCCACCGAGGATTGATGATCTGTTTGACCAGTTTCGTGGAGCTTTGGTTTTCTCTAAGATTGATCTTCGATCGGGGTACCATTAACTGAGGGTTAAAGAGACTGGTCTTTATAAGACAACTTTTAGGACTCAATATGGTCATTATGAGTTCCTAGTGACGCTGTTAGGACTGACGAATACACCAGCGACTTTTATGGATCTGATGAATTGAGTGTTGCAGCCCTATCTGGATCAGTTCGTAGTGGTTTTTATTGACAACATTCTAGTGTATTTGAGGACTAAGGATGAACATGATGCACATCTCCGAGTTGTTCTGCAGATTCTGAGGGAAAAACAACTGTACGCCAAGTTTAACAAGTGTGAGTCCTGGCTATGAGAGGTAACATTTTTGGGTCATGTGGTATCTGCTGAGGGGATTAGGGTTGATCATCAAAAAATTGAGGTAGTTTTGGATTGGAAGCCGCCTAAGACTGTATTTGAGATTCACAATTTTCTAGGACTAGCAGGTTATTATCAACGTTTTGTAGTGGGTTTTCACTGATTGCAGCACCTTTGAGTAAGTTTTTGCGTAGGGTGTGCCATTTAACTGGACTGATGTACAACAAGAGAGCTTCGAGAAGCTCAACAAAGTTTCGACTGAGGCCCCTATTTTGATACAGCCAGAGTCTGGGAAAGAGTTCACTGTCTACAGTGATGCGTTACATGTTGGTTTGGGATGTGTATTGATGCAAGAGGGTAAGGTGGTGGCGTATACGTCTCGTCAACTTAAGACTCATGAGGCGAATTATCTAATGCATGATTTGGAGTTGGCTGTGGTGGTATTCACACTGAAAATTTGGAGGCATTATCTGTATGGTAAGAAGTGTATCATCTACACTGATCATAAGAGCCTCAAGTACTTCCTCACTTAGAAGGATCTAAATCTTAGGCAACGAAGATGGATTGAGCTGCTTAAGGACTATAACTGTTCGATTGAATACCATTCTGGTAAGGCCAACGCATTAAGCCATGACTGATCTGAGAGCGATGTTTGCTCGTCTCAGCTTATTTGACGATGGTAGTCTATTGGCCAAACTTCAAGTTAAACCGGCATGGATTGAGTAGATTAAGGGTAAATAGTTGGAAGACGAGTCGCTGGGTGTTCGATTCTGACAGATTAAGAGTGGTATCACATCAGATTTTGGACTAACTAGTGAAGGGGTACTCTGTTTCTGTGGGAGAGTTTGTGTAGTGAAGGATTTCGATTTGAGATGGTATATACTGCGAAAGGTGCATAGTACCTTTTATGCTATGCCCCCTAGTGGAAATAAAATATACCGAGACCTTCAAGAGTTATATTGGTGATAGGTTCTTAAGCGTGAAGTTACCGACTTCGTGAGTAAATGTCTAACTTGCCAGTAGGTTAAGCCTGAACATCAGTTACCTTCAGGGTCGCTTCAGTCAATTAAGATTCTACTTTGGAAGTGGGAGAGAGTGACTATAGACTTCATTAGTGGGCTACCCTTAACGCCTACTAAGAAGGATTCAGTATTGGTCATCGTGGATCGATTGACCAAATCTGCTCATTTCATACCAATTCGTACTGATTACTCCTTGTAGAAGCTGGCTAAACTGTATGTGTCTAAGATAGTGAGACTGCATAGGGTATCGGTTTCCATAATATCTGATAGGGATCCTTGCTTCACCTCTCAGTTTTGGAAGAAGTTGCATGAAGCTCTGGGTGACTTCAGTACTGCGTTTCATCCTTAAATAGATGGTGAGTCAGAGAAGGTGATTCAGATACTGGAGGACATGTTAAGGAGTTGTGTGATTGATTTTTGGGGCAGTTGGGAGGATTACTTGCCGCTAGTAGAGTTTGTTTATAAAAATAGTTATCAGTCTAGCATACAGATGGCACCTTAAAAGTCATTATGTGGTTGTAGGTGTCGTACTCCTTCGTGTTGAATTGAGCTAGGTGAGCGGTGTGTTCTGGGCCCTTACTTGGTTTCTGATACGGAGGACAATGTTAGACTAATTCAAGATTGAATAAAGGCTGTATCAGAAAGACAGAAGTCGTATGCAGATCTGAAGCATAAGGAGATTGAGTATTCTGTGGGGGACTTTGTGTTTCTTAAGGTCTCACCATGGAAGAAGGTACTGAGGTTTGGACAGAAGGGCAAGTTGAGCCCTAGGTTCATTAGGCCTTACAGCATACTGAAACGTATGGGACTGGTTGCCTATCAGCTAGAGTTACCTCTGGAGTTGGATCGAATTCACGATGTATTCCACGTCTCTATGTTGAGGCGTTACCACCCTGATCCCACGCACGCTATTTTGGTTGAGGAGATTAAGGTTAGACCAGATCTAACTTTCGAGGAAGAGTCGGCCCAGATTTTAGATCATGATGTAAAAGTCTTAAGGTAGAAGTCTATCCCGTTGGTTAATGTTCTTTGGCGTAACCACAGCACTGAGGAGGCCACGTGGGAACCTGAAGAGGTGATGCGACAATAATACTATCATTTGTTCTGATCTGGTAAATTTTGAGGCCAAAATTTTCTTTTAGGGGGTAGAGTTGTAACGTCCCAAAAATTCTAAGTAATTATTTTCTTATGTTTGTGTTACACAATTGTGTATCTACTTCAGTGGTTAAGTGTTCTGGGAATTGTTTGAGAAGTCTTGGTTTCAAGCCTTGGCTTATGCAGAAATTTTGTTTTTATTACAAACCTTGTCTCTAGTCAGTAGGCTTTTAAATAAGTGTGGGTAAAAAAGAAAGGCCATGCTAATCTAAGGGATAAGTGGCGTGTTACTTATGTCTGAGGATTGAAGTTCGAGTCTTGGGTTACACAATGGATTTTATTTTGCTGTGAATACGTGGGAGTGTTCTAGGTTGGCCAAAACTCTAAGGAGTTTGAAGGGGGTTCAAATTGGTTGGTTGAGAGATTGGAGGAGAGATTTGAGGAGTGTATCAAGGGAGTGAGGGAGTAATGGTGCCAAAATTGGATTCTCCTCAACCATCAGCTTGTCTTTGGTGTCCCTGACTATTCGGTCATGCACTTTCCCATCTTGCTGAATTCCCTTGTTGCCATTTACCTAATCTTTTTTGCTACCTTCTCCAAATTCTTCCCTTCTTCTCCTCTTTCCTTTCCTTAAGCCCTCTACTTTTCTACCGATTGTGCTTCTGGTTTAGGTTCCTGTCCCTGCTATTTCATTCTTTTTGCTAATTTGCTCATCTCAGTATCTCTTCTCCCCTCAATACCTTTGCCGAATTTGGGTTCTTCCCCTTTCCCAGGTGGTTCATAACATTCACCTCCTCATTTTGTTCCTTGGTCGAATACCACTTTCTCTTCCCTCTGTCTACTCTTTTGGCTTTTATGAAGTTTCCCCTCTTACATTGTTAAAGTTGAATACCTCATTCTCTCCCCTCTCCTACTTTCGGTTTCTCTCAAAAAGGGGGATTGGCTTTGGTGTTTCTCTATTCCCTTGGCTGAATACTTGATCTTCCCCGTCCTCCCTCTTCTGTCAATTTTTTTTCTCTTAAGCAGTGGTTCTATCCAGCGCAAGTTGCTTCAGTTGGTAAGTTTTTGGGTAAGGGCGGAAGTTATGTCTCAAACATTGTGAGTGATGTTGTTATTTATTAATCTCTTAAGTTCCTAACATGCGGTCATGTCAAATTGTGGTTGGCAGCAACAAGTCATAACGAACTCGATTTACCAATGGTATCAGAAGCTATACCTTTTGGAGCAGTAGGGGTAAGCAACGCGAATGTAGGTCAATTGTTGTTGTTTTATCGGTTTGGTTCCAAGCGTGACTAATGTTGGATATGGAATTGTCATTTGTTTTAGGTGTTGTTCATCTCAAGAGGGGTTGCGTACCTAGAATTTTATCAGGTGTGTAGAAAAACATCTATGGCTATGGTAATTGGCAAAAGCTGGAATAAGTGACCGTTGATGCTACACGGGCGTACGTTCAATCGTGTGGTAGTTCAAATACCTAAACTTGGAAGTATGGTCGTAGAGGCCAGCCATGAGTGATGTCATGGACCGAGGTCATTTTGGGCCATTTCGGGGCAAACTAGGCTGCGTAGGCCCCACAGGTATGTGGCCCCACATGGGTAAACCAAATGGGCTTGTGGCGAATATTAGGTTAGGCTGTGTAATCCACATGGCCAAAGCCAATTCTAGGCCATGTGGGCCCATTTTCTCTGTTTGATTGTTAAGGTTGCACGGGTCGCTCGAGATGACTGTGGACCTATTGTTAGGTCAGTAAGTGTAGCTGGACCCATAAATAATGAAATGACTATTATGCCCTTGTGTGATAAAATGACTATTATGCCTTTATGAGATATATGACTATATTTGGGCGGGCCACTTTAAAAATAATGAATACACGTATGGAATTATGACACGACATGACATGATGCATTATATGTTGCATGGGGATGGGTCTTATTATGATTAGAGGAAGTGCACTGTACTGGTAGCTCTGCTGCAAATACTCTTTAGTGCCACAACCAATACTACTTGGAGTGTACGGATAGGTGGGTTGATTATATCCCTACATGGAGTGCAGGTTGGATGGAGATGGAGTGTAGAGGCTGGTTAGGTAGAATCTTTGATCGCATATCTGTACTGCCACTAAAATAGGCTCTGGCCCATACTGCTATTGATACTGTAATGGGCTAAAGCCCTAACTGATACTGAATTGTCACTGGATTGGGCTTAGGCCCAGACTGTATTTACTCACTGTTTGTTTATTTGTTATGGGATTACACACTGAGTTTTCATAACTCACCCATCTGCTTATCTATACAAGTAATCCCCAAGCTGGGGCAGATTGTTGCTACGAGGGACTCAAAGGTGGCCACACAACCATACATACTTCATATTTGATTTTTAAATTATAAGTAATTTCATTTTGGGTTTTTTTTGTAATAAGGCCTTTATGGATTTTTACTTTAATTTGGGTTTTCATTTGTTTTGATTTATAACTGCTAGCAGTAGGGAAAGTCGCGAGTTTTCAAAAAGATAATTGCTTTTCAAAAATACCACGAATAAGCAACCTGTTTTAAAGAGCTTAATGTGTTATAACTAATAATGTTTTAATATGACTAACTTTTTGCCAAATGACTTGCATTTTGGAAAATGAACGAGACATCCTAAAAATATCGTTAAGGTCACAAAGAGGTTAATTTTAGAATGGGTTTTCCGATGATATCTTACTTTACCAAAAACACTTCAATGTGACTTCACCATATTCGGCCATAACGTCCAGGCTGAGTTTGGGGTGTTACAATTTCTTCAATAAATTTGTGAAGCTCAAAAAGATGATCGTGAACTACAAGCTAAACGAATTCAATGTCAATCTAATTTTGATTCAAAATTTCTTATTGGAACTGATGACTGTTTAATGTTCTGAAATAGAATTTCTGTACCGAAAAATACAGAGCTTATTTAGAAAATCCTGCATGAAGCACACAATAATTGTTTTTTTGTTCATCATGGTAGTACCAAGATATATAACGATCTGAATCATATGTATTGGTGGTCGGGAATGAAAAAGGAATTGTAACATCCCAAAATAGGGCCTAGTTAGAACAGTAGTTTCGGGACCACAAATCCAACATTGAAATATTTATTTTATGATAATTATGAGGTCTAGAATATGAAAATATGCATGTGCTAAAGTTTCGGGAGGAAATTCTATGAGTAAGGTGTCCAATTAGAAAATACTGACCAAATTGAATAAATTGCAAAACTTGGATTTTAGAAGCAATTTGTATGAAATTGCTTTAGATTATTAATTAGAAGGTCTTAAAGAGAAATTTTCATAATTTCTAAGTTTTCTGACAAAAATGGGCATGTATGGATAAATTTTTAAAGAAATAAAATGGGAAAATTAGCCAAAAATTAGCTCATCTTCTCCACCTTGCTGCTGAAATTTGAGAGTCGCCATAGCTAGGGTTTCTTCACTTTTCAAGCTCAATAGCAAGTGCTCCCTAGCCCCGCTTTTAACGTTCTTCGTATTTTTGAAATCCTGATAGCTTATTCTCTCCATTTCTACCCATATTTTGAGTTAGGGTTCATGTTTGCAAAGTGACCCATGTGTGACATGTTTATTCTTTGATGTTTTATGGAGGAATATGAAAGTTGGATGTGTGTTAAACATCTTTTTCTAGGTGATTTTCATGAAAAACCCCTAAAAGGACATTTTTGCAAATGGTGTAAAATATGTGGTAGATATGTGAAATAATGGAAAATGTGGGCTGCCATAAGAGGGAAAAACTTTCAGCTAGGCTTGGGTAATGTAGAAAATTCATGTATTTCATCATACGAGCCTAGGGACTAAATCGTAAATAATGTGAAAGGTTAGAGGCAAAATGGTCATTTTATCTAGGGGTGAAATTTAGGCTTGAAAAGAATATTGTGTGATATTGATAATTCATTTTTATTGTTATAGAGCCCGAGGAACAAATTTCAGAGGTCAGTCGAGAAAAATGAAAGGTTTCGGAATAACCGAGATGCAAAACTGAAACGAGTACCAAGTAAGTTCGAATAACCTTAAGTAAACTATTAATATGACTAATATCATGTGTTATGAATGCATGATATTTGGTTATAACGATGGCATGAAAATCCATGAAATATGTTAATAATAATGATATGATAATAAATGTCCCGGTTGAAGTAAAAAGGGAAATTCGATGGATAAACCATGGCTTACATGGCTCAAGATCCTACATGTGTTGCGGAAAAGGATTTAGTCCAGACAGGTAATCCGTTGATCTCAAATGTAGAAAGGATCTAGCCTAGACGGGTGTTCCTTAAGTGATCGAGCCTCCCGAAGAATATGTGTGCATTGTGGATTTAGCCCGGACGGGTAATCTGATTAGGGTCTGAATTTAGCTTGGACTGGTAATTCAGATCCGAGCTCATTAAGGGTGTTTGTCACTATAAGGAATTTAGCCTGGACTGGTAATCTCGACATCACCTTATGAGTTTACATTACGGGGGATTTAGTTTGGACTAGTAATCCCGTCATATGATGTGATGTTTGCAGGAGCGCGTACTTGAGATGATCGCTCTTATGACTTGACGGTAAATTGATAATCCATCAAGATTTTTGAGAAACTCAACAGGATTAATAGGAGATATAAAAATGAAAATGTTGAATGATGAGCTCATCTTAGACAAATTACATGGTGTATTGTTATGGGACTAACTTATTGATTGAGCGCATGTGATAGGGAAACTATTTCATGCTTGTTGGTTTTATTGCCTAATATGGATGTATGCTAATTAATCAGTATGTTTACTTTCCAGTTATTCGGGCTTACTAAGCATGTAAATGCTTACCCCTCTCTTTTCCCTGTCTTACAGAGCTCGAGGACTCGTACAGGTTGGAAAATGGCTGGAGAATCAACACACTATCATCTTGTCTAGCTTTGGTATATAGATACTCTTATTTTGTTCAATGGCATGTATAGGGCTTTTGTTATTTTTTTATATGTGTCATTTGATTAGCCAATATGAAGGCTTATAAAAGTATACATATTCACTTGTACATGGCCATGGGAATTGGGTCATTTTGGTGTAGGTTATGACCTACCAAATTGTGCATGTTTATGTTCCAATGTTCTTGTGTTGATTAAATATGGTGTGTTACAATTAGTCATAAGTAATATGACCAAATCACATGGGGTGGTTAGGCCACAATTTTGCAATGAGTTAAGATAATGAGCCAAGCTTAATTGAGTTACAAGTCATAGAAATCCTTAATATAAAAGGGGATAACCTAGCATGTATAAAATCGATGAGATGAGGTTTACATGCAATGAGGTATACTAAATTCATTTAAGAGTATAATTAGACCATGTTCGGTGTTATCAAAAACTATAAGTGGATATGAATATTAGAGGGTGACCAAAGGCTTGGAAAATAGCCCAATAAGGTCCACACGGGTAGACACATGAGCGTGTGTCTAGGCCGTGTGTGACACATGGATAGCCCCATGGGTGTGTAGTCCGTCTGTGTGTCCCCTGTACCAAAAATTTTTAAGTCAGAATGCATGGTAGTAAACACATAGGTAAAGGCGCGGCCGTGTGTCCCAACAGTGTAGAGAGCATGGCCTAGCACACGGACGTGTATCTTGATCGTGTGCCCATAAATGCATGCTGACGTCATAAATAGAATACTCAATTTTTTCGACACGAGTGACCACACGAGCGTGTCTTGGCCGTGTGAATGACACGGGCGAGTGGCACAGGAGTGTGCTTGGTCTTGTGAAAACCACTTCAGGTTCGATATGAGAAATAAATTCAATAAATTCCACACGGGTAGGGGACACGGGCATGTCCCAAAGCACGCGGGCGTGTGCATTGCCTCCACACGGGCTTGTGAGGCTTAACCTAGAAAATTTTCCAGGAACTTTCTCAAGTTCTCGGTTTGATTTCGAACTGTTCTCAATGTATGTTTATGGTCTCGTAGGCCCATAATAAGGACACTAAGATGTTTTCTGATTGGTTTTAAATTTGGAACGAAAATTTATGTCCCATGTTTTTTGAAATGTCCGAGTATGTGTCTGGTAATGCCTCATGCCTGGTCCCGATCTCGGGAATGGGTAAGGGGTGTTACCGGGATATATCGGGGTTTGTATCAAAATGTTTTATTTGTCAACAAGTCAAAGCTGAACATCAAGTACCATATGGTTTACTGCAGCCTGTATTGATTCTTGAGTGGAAATGGGATAGAGTCAATATGGATTTTGTATCAGGATTTCTTCTAACTCCAAAAAAGAAAGATACTATGTAACACCCCTTACCTGAGACCGTTGCCGGAGTTCAGTACGAGGTGTTACCTAACTTAACTTACTAATTCTGGGCATAAAATTTGCTTTTAAAATTAATTTATTTACATTCATTCAATATATCCATAAAAAGGGCCCTTTAGACCTTAAAACATGCAATTGAAACGGTTCAGGGCTAAACGAGGAACATTAAAAATTTCCCGACTACTTAGACAAATCAAAAAAACTTATTTCATTATTCCTTATAAAACTGCCCACCTGCGTCATAGTCACTAAATAAATCATAACTCGAGTCACAAAACTCAAAATTTAAAATTATGAATTTTCCCTACTAGACTCATATATATTCTTACTAAGTTTTTTTTTCAGAATTTTTGGTCTAGCCAATTAGTACAGTTTATTAGTTAAAGTTTACCCTGTTGTACTGTTCGACTACTCAGACCTCTCCTCACTACTAATCAATTTTCTCCCTGTACAGAATTCAAATAACCATAGCATTTGTTTCTATTAAAAGTAGATTCACCAAGGAATTTAGAAATATAAACTATAACTCCTAATTCTTTTTGTGCAATGTTTAGTGAATTTATAAATTTAGAATAGGGGATTAACAAATCGCTCTGACCCTGTCTCACTAAAATTCAAATATCATTTAATATACACTTCTTTTGCTTACTCTGTTTCTTTCATATGAAAATAGACTCAAAAAGCTTTAATTATATATCCTATTCATCACCTAATTCCATTTCTACTATTCTTGATTATTTTTCAAGATCACATCACTGCTGTTGTTCTGATCGTAGTGATTCGTAACAAGTAATAAATATTTATAATGAAGATCAAACCTAGACTAACTACTATCACGACGAAAAGGCAAGCGCACCTATCGAACAATAGTATAGTAATGGCAAGATCGGGATAACATACCCAAGGGAACCAGAAGTACTAGAAATAGCTATCATTTTATTATCTAGCCTAAGAATAAAAGGGTTTGTTTATTAAACTAATTATCTAAACTAATTAACTAATTTTATTAAAGCGAAGAAAGAATTTGGAAAAAGACTTGAAGAGAAGCAATTAATAAAGACGACCCCCCAGGAGGAATCCACATAGATTTCACTTGTTATCTGACTCTGAACTGGACGATTAATTCACTTGACTTGTTCTGTAGATATCCCTAAGTTAAGTTATTATCCCTATTCAAGACTAATAACGCCTAATCCCTAGATTGAATAACCAAGACTTTTCTCTAATTAACACTCTAGGGTTACATTAACTCGATCTATGGATCCCCTTATTAGGTTTCACCCTAATTCGGCAAAATGTCATAACCCTATTTGTAGGCATTCGATCAACTCCGCTTAATTATGCCAAATCTACTCTTAGGCAGGGTCTATTCCTCCTCTGTATAAGCACATCAAATCATGAATTAATACCCGAAATATTAACTTAAGCATTAAGAACACATAATTAAGAACAAATCAAGTATTTATCATACAATTCAGATAATAATAACATCAATTATAGGTTTTATCCCCCTTAGGTATCTAAGGGGTTTAGTTCATAATAAAATAAGAGTACATCTCAAAAGTATGAAAATAACAAAACATAAAGAAAACTCTAAAACCCCTGAAGGAATTCTAAGAGAGATCTACAGTCTTGGAGTAGCCTTAACTTTTGAGATGCATTGTCTGGCTTCCTTCAAGTAATTCTCGGCATGTGGTTCTGTGTTCCAGAAAAGTTCTGGAGAGCCCCCTTTCTAGGTCATACTTGGGGTGTTTGTATAGGCTTTTGGTTGGCTTTCTTTCCCCCTAAGTATCTTTTTTTTCGTGTAGAATACAACTCCTTGAAAAAGGGACACGCCCGTGTGCCATGGCAGTGTGACGTGGTTGCCAGGCCGTGTACGATCCATTAAATTGCCATGGCCGTGTAGGCTTAATGGCCAGGCCGTGTGAGTTGTGTAAACCTTGGTCGACACCCTCGAAAGGCACAGGTGTGTGAGCTGCCCGTGTGGCAAGGCTTAGGCTGTGTAGGTCTTCTCGATTTGGTCTATTTTTTTCCTTTTTTGGCTTGTTTTTGGCTCCTTTTGACTCTTGATGCTCTCCTGGGTAAAGAACATGAAATAACCTGATTAAAAGCACCAAAATCCACAAATCTAGTAGTAAACGTCCATAAACATGCTAAGTATTTGGGGTAAAAACATGTATCATTTGGAGTTTATCAAATACCCCCACACTTAAGCATTTGCTTGTCCTCAAGCAAAATTCTCACTTACTGCTAGAATTCATTCTTTTCAATCACATAATTAGTATTGATAATGTTACAAACTATTCCACGAAAAATTATACAATGAGAATTTAACTATAGGGGCATTAAAGCCTCAAAAAATCTAAATTGGATATTTCGATAATAAAATTATAGGTAAGCTCTTTCCTTTAAGTAATTAACTTTAGTCCTAAATACACATGAGATGACATCCTCACTAAAGATTCAATCAAATCACGCAAAGTGTTTAAAGGTCAAGATTAAGCACTCGATTGTCTAACATGAAAAGTTATTACCATAGGCTTGCCTGAAAATCAAATCTCCACCACTTGTAAATGATATGATACACTAATCGAAAGGTCTTTGCATGGTTGTAATGGGTTTTAGGTTACAGGTATGGATACAGGTCGAAGAACAGGGGTTAGAATCGAGATAATTTCAATATGTTACCCCATTATCAAAAAATTAATTACTGAATCACAAATAAATAGCTAAAACTATTTTACATGAGTTCATGACAACTTTAGCTTGCTAAGAATTACACACAATTTTTTTTTAAGAACAAATCAAGTTCATACAATACAGAAATTATACTTCATGATTCAGTAACAAAAAATGGTGAACATAGTGAGGTAAAAATATTAAATTCAATCTCGATAAAAAGGGTCAAATTAAGTAAGAAGATTTCAACAATAATAGGTTAATGGGTTAATGATGAGGGTTAATCAAAGAAAAAGGTTAATAGGTTCAAAAGGGGTTCACTAAGGGTTTAATTATGTGGGAAGGCTTTTTTTGGAGTCAATGGGTTAAATCTTAAGTGCCTTTATCATCTCAGTATATCAAATCATACGTGTGGTCTTGACATGTATAATCGAAGCAAGTTCTAGAATAATAGTTCAATGTTGACACACCCAAACCACAAAAGAAGTGAGCAAGAAAGAAAGCTATATGCTCAAAAGGCTCAAAAATCTAACCAAAAATTTAGGTTTTTGATGTCATTCCAAAAATTTAGGTTTTTGATGTCATTCCTGTATACTTAAAATTTCAAGATAATACCTCAGTTTAGGAACATAGTCTAAAAATTTTAGTTCTCAAAATCTCAACTTATCATGCTCGATTCTTTAATGTCCTATAATCAAATAATCATGCATAATTCCCATGGTCTAATTCATGACATACCAACAATAGTTATAGATCAATCAAAATTCATTCTATCACTATTATGAGAAAATCACTTAAGCACAAGACCAAATTCAGGGATTTGAGAATAATGCAAAAAGTTAGGTTCCATGTTCACCCCCACACTTAAGATGTACATTGCCCTCAATGTACAAAGATAGACTAGTCAACATAAAGAAAATCATAAGAGGGAAAGAGGTGAAACTCCCTGTTAGAAGGATACAGAGCTTGATTCTGAGGCTGGAATGTTTGGGGAAAATGGCAGCGGCCACTGTTCTTGGCTAGATGAAGAAATTGGGTCGTTGAACATGGCACTCGTTAGGTATTGTTCCCTATTTGTTTCCTCATTGCATAAAATATTCCTAGCAGCTTTGCTTGGAAGTCTATAGAATCATGAAGAGCTTATTAAGAGTTGGTGTGGAAGAGAGTGTAGTGGAATTACTTGTTAGAAATACTAGAAAATGGAAAATAAAAATTTACAAATATAGATATGTTTTTCAAAATAAGAAAATTGAAATGAAAATAAAATCAAAAGAAAAATAAGAATAAAATAAATAAAATATAAATAAAAATAAAATAAAATAGGAGGATTCAATGATCCTCGTCGGTGGGGCCCTCAGGTGGTGGTGCTGGAGGTGCGATGTGGAAGTGCTGGCACAGCTGCTGCATCATGGCCTGCATATTATCCATTTGTCAGTCCCGTCGCCAATCTCACTCGTGGATCATCTCGAACTGCGTAGTGCAGTACTGCTCGAAATGGGCGAGTCGGTCAGAAAAATGTGCCAATGAAGCAGCTGCAGGAACTGGTCGTTCCCTAGGTGGCGCGGTCGAAGGCTCGTCGTGCTGTGGGGGAACATCATTAGGAATGTCCTCAAGATCCTCCTAGTCAATGGCATAAGAGAGACGGTACTGAGGAGGGTCGGTCCAACGTCGGGGCTCGATCATTCGCATGTATAACATAGTCATGATGCCCTATGGGGACATCTAACCTATGGGTGTAAGCACTGATGACTGGGCCGCGGTGTTAAGGAGGCCGAAGTGTCTTACAAGGCGCGTCACGTAGGGGCCGATGGAGATCACTCACTTCCTATGCCGCTCAGTCTGATGGCGAATGGCGAAAGCAATGAAGTAGGCTAAGTTAGTTACGTGTGCATTCGCCACGCATCATAAATAGTAGGCGTCGTGGGTGGTGATGACGCCGGTGCTCTCTATCCTTCCAGTTAATGTGTGAGCCAATATGGCATGGAGATAGTGGAGGGAAGGGGGGAGAGCTGAGGCTTTCGAGCGGCTGGGGTCGTAGTTGGAATAGGGTGGTTCCAAAGCCTTCTAGCTCAAGGAGGGGGAGATGTGGATATTGTGTGGTAGTGCATTCATGTCCCCCTCTTCCATAAACTCATCGATGTAAAGTCCCAGAGCAACTCCAAACTCTGGGACACTCATCGAGCGAACTAGACTGCCTAATCGGAAGTGAATGGTGCCTAGGTCGTCATTGTTCATCATCACCACCTGTAAATGAAAAGTAGAGCATAATTCTAAGGTTAGCTCTAAATAAGTGGGCTCGCTAATAGGAAAGTGCCGTTCCCATGGGTCTGTAGACAGGAGGGCGCGGATGGCATCAATGAGCTGGCTTGCTCTACGGTAGCCCAGTCGATGTAACAACCCGTGGTGATAGGTCGTGCGCGTAGTATTTGAAATAGCTCCTCCTGCAAAGCTTGTGGAAATTCAAGGAATGGGTGCCAAACTTTGGCTGTAGCTCATACCGAGGAAGAACCCGGTCCCTTACATCTCTTTGAGGATGGGACCACGGCCTTCTTTCCTCTCGATGATGACATAATGTACCTGAAAATATATGAGCATTGATAGAATCCAAGATACATCAATAGTTAAGCAATAAGCTTAAAACTAGTATATGCTATTTAGTGTTTTAAATAGGTCAAATATAGAAAATTCTAAAGCAAATTCTTAACTTGTCTAAAACATATTTGTAATAGTAACAATATCTATGTAAAGCATGTAGAATACTAATCTAGCAATACAAATTGGAAAAATAAAGTTGAGAAAGTGAACCAAAGGCTGTTGTATGACGGCGCACGGGCGTGTTGGTGGCGAGCACGAGCGTGTGATGCAGAGAGGAAACTGTGTGGTGGGAAAATAGAGGGTGTAGGGAGGGGAAAATAGGGATTAATGCAAGTGGAGTGACTTTGAGGGTGGTTTTGGGGTTAAGGAAGTGAGAATCTAAGGAATGGTGGCCAGAATAGGGAGTAGGGGTTGGGAGAGGGGGAGGGTGGATTTTGGCTAGGGTTTTGAAAGGAGGAAGAAGATGAACAATGGTTTGTTTATATAGGGGAGGGGCACACGGCCTAGGGCCACGCCCGTGTGCTGTGAGGGTAGCCCGTGTTTTTTGAATTTTTCAAATGTGGTCGTGCCCGGCTACTATCACACGCCCGTGTGTCTTTGGCGTGTGTGGCACGTTCGTGTATTGTTGTCCACAGTTTAATTGCACGGGCGTGTCGCACGTCCGTGTCAGAGAAATAGATTCGAGCCTTGTCCCTGGTACGCCCATGGTTTTCTATCCCACGCCCGTGATCTTCCTATCAAGTTCACCCACGGCCATGTCGCACGGCCGTGGGGATTTATTGCACCCCGTGTTTTGGGGAAATCATGTCCTGCTTCAACACGACCGTCTCGGACGGCCGTCTCTCATCCCCTATTTGGCCACGACTTTAGGCATGCCCGTGTGCCTGGCCGTGTGTGCTAAAAACTGTGCAATTCAAAGATTAAGTTAATGATTCAAAGTGTTAGAAATTAAAAAAATAAAGAAATCAAAATATGTTAGTGCTCGGGTTGCCTTCCGAGAAGCACTTATTTATAGTCTAAGCTCGACTTACCTCTCTGTTGAATGATCATGGTTGTTTGAGGAGTTCATACTCCTCGTTCCTGTTGTCAGTTTTAAAATAAAGTTTTAAACGGGTGCCTTAAAAGTGCCAAACTTGGGATGACTCACCTCTACTGTACCGAATGGAAAAATACTGAGTACCGTAAGAGGGATTTCCTCATTTGGTGTGGTAGTGACAATGTGAGGATCAACGGCATCTAGTAAGACTATATGGCCGACCTGAAGTTGATTAGGAGAGGTATCGGGTTTGTTTTTGCTTAGTTTCGGTTTATCATGTGTTCTCGGTTTGTGTTCTCGCCATTCGTCTAGCTCCTCTATCTGTAGTCTTCGTTCTTCATGGACGTCTTTGTTCTCTTCATGATAGTAGCACACTATCTCTGTTGTCTTTGTTCGAGGAGGTTCCTGCAAGGACGATTGAATATTAGTTTTATCATCGACAGTTTTTGTAGCATTATCCTGAGTCTTAGGGGTTTGGACTGAGTCGCTTGCTTGGAGTGTTACTGCGTCGTCACCTGCACAAAGTGTTAGCTCCCCTGTGCCTACATTAGTAATGGTTCTGGCAATTGCTAAAAAGGGTCGTCCTAAAATTAAAGGTACCTCGTTATCCTCATCCATATCTAAGACAACAAAGTCTACTGGGTAAATAAATTTTTCAATTTTAGCGAGAACATCTTCAATAATACCCTTAGGAAATCTAACTATTTTGTCAGCCAATTGTATGCTTATCCTAGTCTGTTTGGGTTTACCGAGACCTAGTCGTTTAAACATTTTATAAGGCATAACATTTATACTTGCCCCTCGATCAGCTAAAGCATTATTCACAAATAAACTACCAATTAAGCAAGGAATTCTAAAACTCCCTGGATCTTTCAATTTGTTAGGTAGCTTATTCTTTAGAATAGCTGAGCAGACTGCATTGAGTTCCACATGCGATGTAGTGTCTAATTTCCTTTTATTGCTCAAAAGTTCTTTTAAGAATTTTGCTGAGTTGGGCATCTGCGAAAGAACTTCAATAAAGGGTAAGTTAATATGTAATTTCTTTAAGAGTTTGACAAACTTACCGAATTGTTCTTCTGTTTTGTCTTTCATCATCACTTTAGGATATGGCACACGAGGTTCATGATTCGTACTTACCTGTTTGGGATCATTATCGTTTACCTCTTCTCGTCATTTGTTCATCGCGTTGTTTTGCTGTATTTCTGGCTCGGGTATAACGAGTCCGTCCTTATTTTAAGCACTAATTGCATTGAGGTATTCCCTTGGATTAGGTTCAGTATTACTTGGTAGGCTACCTTGTGGTATTTCAGAGATTAGTTTGGACAGCTGGCCTATCTGAGTTTCGAGTCCTTGGATCGATGCTTGTTGATTCTTAAGTGCAACTCGGTATTTTGAAAATGGGTTTTTGACACCGAGATGAATTTAAAGAGCATCTCTTCAATGTTCCACTTCTTCTATTGGTGATAAGGTGGTTGTTGAAAACCCTGAGGATTTTGTGGCTTTTGATTCCTTTGACCTCCCCAGGAAAATTTTGGGTGGTTCCTCCAACCTGCATTATAGGTATTACTGTATGGGTTATTTTGAGATCTAAAGTTATTATTACCCATATAGTTGACTTGTTCTTCTTCAGTTGTAGGATTGAAGGATTGGTATTCTGTATGCACACCTCCTCCCCTTGAGTCACACCTCATTACTGGATGTACTGCGTCGAACCAAGAAAACTATCAATCTTTTTATTGAGAAGTTCTACCTGATTAGAGAGCATGGTGACTGAATCGATGTTATAAACGCCGGCTGTTTTTGTTGGCTTAGTCCTCATGACTTGCCACTGATAGTTGTTCAGTGACATCTCCTCTATGAATTCGTAGGCATCTTTCGGTGTTTTATTGTTGATAGTTCCGCCAGCAGCAGTGTCAATCATTTGTCTTGTCGAGGGATTCACACCATTGTAGAACGTTTGAACTTGCAACTATAGAGGTAACTAATGGTGAGGGCACCTTCTCAATAGATCCTTGTATCTCTCCCATGCATCGTAAAGTGTTTTTAAGTCCATCTGCACAAAAGAAAAGATATCACTGTGTAATTTAGTCGTTTTAGTCGGCGGATAATATTTTAGTAAAAATTTCTCGGTCATTTGCTCCCAAGTAGTGATAGACCCTCGTGGTAACGAGTTTAACCATTGTTTAGTTTTGTCTCTCAATGAGAAGGGAAATAACCAAAGACGGATGGCATCATCAGAAACGCCATTGATTTTGAATGTATCGCAAAATTCCAGGAAATTTGCTAAGTGAGTATTGGAATCTTCATCCTGCAAGCCATCAAACTGAACAAACTGCTGTATCATCTGAATAATGTTAGGTTTTAATTCAAAATTATTCGCAGCAATAGTAGGTCTAACTATACTTGATTCAGTTCCTGTTAAAGACGGTTTAGCATTGTCATGCATAGTACATGGAGCAGGATTTTGATTAGCTGCAATTGTAGGAGGCAGCTGATTGTCTTGGTTTTCAGCCATCTCGTCGGTTGGAGGTTGAGTATTGTCTTCTTGTTCGTTTTTTGTGTATCGTAAACTACGCCTTATTTCTCTGTGATTTCTACGAACTGTTCGATCAATTTCTTCTAGTCATAAACTATAAAAACCTGCCAAGAGAAAGAAAAAGTAAATTAATAAATAAGAAAATAAAATAAAATTGCAAGAAAAATAAATGGCTAAAGTAATAAAAAATTAGTGTTCCTAATATTTCAGTTCCCCGGCAGCGGTGCCAAAAACTTGATCGCAGTGATTCATAACAAGTAATAAATATTTATAATGAAGATCAAACCTAGACTAACTATTATCACGACGAAAAGGCAAGCACACCTATCAAACAATAGTATAGTAATGGCAAGATCGGGATATCGTACCCAAGGGAACCAAAAGTACTAGTAATAACTATCTTTTTATTATCTATCCTAAGAATAAAAGGGTTTGTTTATTAAACTAATTATCTAAACTAATTAACTAATTTAATTAAAGCGAAGAGCGAATTCGGAAAAAGACTTGAAGAGAAGCAATTAATAAAGACGACATCCAAGGAGGAATCCACATAGATTTCACTTGTTATCTGACTCTAAACCGGACGATTTATTCACTTGACTTGTTCCGTAGAGATCCCTAAGTTAAGTTATTATCCCTATTCAAGACTAATAACCTCTAATCCCTAGATTGAATAACCGAGACTTTTCACTAAACACTCTAGGGTTATAATAACTCGATCTATGGATCCCCTTAGTATGTTTCATCTTAATCCGACAAAATCTTGTAACCCTATTTCTAGGCGTTCGATCAACTTCGCTTAATTATGTCAAATCTACTCTTAGGCAGGGTCTATTCCTCCTCTGCATAAGCAAATCAAATCATGAATTAATACCCGAAATATTAACTCAAGCATTAAGAACACATAATTATAAACAAATCAAGTATTTATCATACAGTTCAGATAATAATAACAAGATCCATCATAGGTTTTATCCCCCTTAAGTATCTAAAGGGTTTAGTTCATAATAAAATAAGAGTACATCTCAAAAGTATGAAAATAACAAAACATAAAGAAAACTCTAAAACCCCTGAAGGAATTCTGAGAGAGTTCTTCAGTCTTGAAGTAGCTCCGGCTTTTGAGATGGATCGTCTGGCTTCCTTCAAGTAATTCACGGTGTGTGGTTCTGTGTTCTAGAAAAGTACTAGAGAGCCCCCTTTCTAGGTTATACTTTGGGTGTTTATATAGGCTTTTGATTGGTTTTCTTCCCCCTTACGTATCCTTTTTTCCATGTAGAATACAACTCCTTGAAAATGCCATGGCCGTGTGACATGGTTGCCAGGCTGTGTGGATCCGTTAAATTGCCACGGTCGTGTGGGCTCAATGGCTAGGCCGTGTGAGTCATGTAAACCTTGGTCGACACCCTCGAAAGGCACAGGCGTGTGAGCTGCCCGTGTAGCAAGGATTAGGCCGTGTAGGTCTTCTTGATTTGGTCCATTTTGTCCCTTTTTTAGCTCGTTTTTTGGTTCTTTTTGACTCTTGGTGCTCTCCTGGGTACAAAACATGAAATAACCGGATTAAAAGCACCAAAATCCACAAATCTAGTAGTAAACATCCATAAATATGCTAAGTATTTGGGGTAAAAACATGTATAATTTGGCGTTTATCATGTTCAATGTTGTTTTAATGCTAATTTTACTTTTTCATAATTTCTTTGTATTAACTACCATTTAGGCATTAACACTGAAATATGTTCTTCATTAGCCATTTCAATAGCTAATCATTATCAAATATTTACATGCCATTCTTTAGCCATATCATAAGGGCATACACACAAAATGGATAAGTCCCTATACATGCCATAAACTAGAACATTTGTAAACGAAGATACCCATTTGGTAACTTGATAGTCGATAGTGTGAAGTGATCTCCAACGACCTCCAACCCGAGCTTGCTTTTAAGTACTCTGAAACATGGAAAATTGAAAGAAGTAAGCTTATAAAGCTTAGTAAGTTCACATGTAAGATAATAAGCATTAGCAATCAATTTAGCTTACTACTATGCTGTCATAATTTGCTTAAATAATGTTTAGTTCTTACTTTCCCATCTTACTCACCGGTAACCTTACCAAAGGCTCATAATACAAAAGGCACTTTACTTAATAGCTTGCTTACATAATATAGGCATATTGCCAATCATGCCACAAAGTGTCACAAACATAACTGAAAACTCATCACTTACTTAATTCTTGATAATCTCAATTACTTACAATCTTAATATTAAATAAGCCTTAAATGCATACCTGTACTCTTTCTTCATGTTCTCACCTTGTCAATTCTTTGACTTACTCTTTGGATTACTCGGGAACCTTTCCTTTTTGAACTTACTATTGTCATGTCTTGACATGGTCGTACGTGGTATCCTTGCTATATGAACTCACCAATGCCATGCCTTGGCATGGTCTTACATGGGACCTTTGCCTTATAGTAACTCATCAATGCCATGTCTTGACATGTTCTTACATGATTTCCTTACCTTATAGAACTTATCAATGCCATGCCTTGCCATGGTCTTACATGATATCCTTATCTTACCAAATGCCATGTTCCAAACATGGTCTTACATGGTATTATTGTCTTACCAAATGCCATGTTCCAAACATGGTCATACATGGTATCCTTGTCTTAGTGCCAATGCCACATCTTGATGTGGTCTTACATGGAGTCCTTAATCAATGCCAATGCCATGTCTTGACATGGTCTTACACGGGATCCTTGCCTTACAAATGCCATGTCTTGACATGGTCTTACATGGTATCCTTAACCGTCAATTCCTCCTTAAATGCCTTGTTATGAAAATGGACTTTTCCGTCAATTCTTCCTTAATTGCCATGGTACAACCATAGACTTTGAGATATCAATGCCTTGTCAAGTCATAGCTGAAACATACTTGCTCAAATTCTCAAGGTTAGCATAACTCAATAATAACAATACTAATAACAACAACTACATAATAATAAAATGCTACTCAACTTACATACTTACATTATCAATCTCATCATATCATCAACTTAACTTATTCTCATCAAACTATGCTAGTTAATACTTTCTTGTTATCATACAAAGCCATAATACAAAATATGGTCTTACATATAAATTATACAAGTTCTCTTTCCAATATCGAATTATTATCGAACATTAATCATTATATCTAAAACTCAATACTAAAGCATTTATGGCCAAAATATCAATTTATCATTCAAATATGCATAATTAAATGCTTATTAAACATATGAACTTACCTCGATACCAAAACGACCATTTTACCAACTTTTCCGATTTTCGGTTTTTCTCCCATTCTAGGTCCAAATCTCACTTTCTCGGATCTAAAACATCATATTTCATTTATTTAATTAATGTACTATTCAAAACATTCCCTAACTCAAACTTTGGC
Organism: Gossypium hirsutum; assembly: GCF_007990345.1. Classification (NCBI taxonomy): domain Eukaryota; kingdom Viridiplantae; phylum Streptophyta; class Magnoliopsida; order Malvales; family Malvaceae; genus Gossypium; species Gossypium hirsutum. The sequence continues at coordinate 91,954,804 of NC_053428.1, read as the reverse complement.
AAAATTACAATTTTGCCCCTAAACCTTTACAGAATTACAATTTTGCCCCAAGGCTCGGAAATTAAAATTTATCCATTTTTCTTATGTTATGACACGCTGAACATTTTCCCTTCTATGGCAACATCAAAATTCCCACGCTATCATGTACTTATGAACATTAGGTATTTTTACCAATTATGTCGTTTTACTCGTTTTCACTTAAAATCGCTTAGCAAAAGTTGTTTAACATAATTTCAAGCTTCATATTCTACCATGAAACATCAAAATAAACACATTTAACCTCTAGGTATTTTTCCAAATATGAACCCTAACATGAATTATTGCTAGAATAGGCTAAATCAAGTTACCAGGGCTCTAAAAACGTAAAGAAGATTAAAAACGATACTAGAACGGACTTACTATTAAGCTTGGAAAGCTTGGAAAGCTTGGAAACCCTAACCATGGCTTCCCCCATGCTATATTCAGCCTCCATGAAGAAGATGGGCCAATTTTGGCTTTATTTTCCCTTTTTAATTTTAATTACTAAATACTAAAATGCCCTTAAAGGCTTTTCTTTCAAATTTTTCCTATTCTTGCCCATTTTTGTCCAAACTTAAATATAATGGTCTAATTACTAAATAAGGACCTCCAGTTTAAGAACCCATTTCAATTAAATCCCCTTTATTATCTAGAACACACATTTTGCTAATTTTATAATTTAGTTCTAATTATCAAATTAGGTACTTATACATAAAATTTCTTCACGAAATTTTCACACAATTATTCAATCAATGAATAAACCTTAAAACTTAATCGAAATAAATTTTTTTTGACCTCGAATTCATGGTTTCGCAACCACTATTCCGTTTAGGCCTTATTTCAGGATGTTACATGCTATCTGGTTGTCATTGATAGACTAAAAAAATCTGCTCATTTCATATCGGTACATACAGATTACTCTCTGGATAAACTAGCTGATTGTACGTGTCTGAGATCGTATGATTACATGGTGTACCATTGTAACACCCCTGACCCGTATCTGTCGCCGGACTAGGGTTAAAGGCATTACCGAACAAATCTAAATATCTCGCATTCATTTCTCAATCATCATAGCATTACCATCACATAACATTACACAGTCCCTTACATAGGTCAACTTTAGAAAGGGGTCAGGACGAAACCGAGCACATACAAAATTTTTCGAAAACTTAACAAAATTTTTAGAGTTTCACAGGTCACACGCCCGTGTGAATAGGCCATGTGCCTCACACTACTTTAAACACGCCCATGTGTCTAAACCATGGCAAAACAGGGCATACATACTGTCTTCACCATACGGCCACAAGACACGCCCGTGTGCCTTAGCCGTGGTCGAAACTGACTTGGGTCACACGCCCGACAACATGCCTTGTGTCTAGCCTATGTACCCTTCGAAATGGCCACACATGTCGATGTACCAAGACTATGTGCCACACATAGCCACCAGGCATGTCCGTGTGTCTAGGCCGTGCTCAAGACTTACTTGAATAACTAAATTACAACATACATACGGTCGAGACACATGCCCGTATGCTCAACCATGTGGGGTGAAATTAGGCTTGGTTTAAGCGATATTTCCCACCTATCTCAAGCACACCAAATCTACAACATTTTTGCATCATTTGCATACATTTGTAGGCAACCAAATCAATCAATTCAAACATATTCCATTCCATTCAAATACCATCCAATTCACAACTCAAATTCACAACAGAAACATACCTAATCAATGTACCAAAATCATCACAACTTACATAAGTTTCAAATACATAAACTCATCAATTTATCACATACTTTATACAACAAAACTTGCCAATTCAATATTCCATATTCAAACCATTATATGAACATTATATACATCATATGACTTACCTATCAAACACATCATTTAGGCCAACTTAAGTGGCCATACCTAACAACAACTCCAAGCCAAAACTCATGGCTAATATTCACATCACAAAACATACCAAAATGACACAAGCCTATACATGCCATATACCATATATACAACTCTCGAAATGGTACCAAAATAGATGTCCGATAGTGTGATTGATGTCGTTGACAATCCCAAAATCTGAGCTAGCCTTATAACACTGTAAAACATAGAACATTTCACACAGTAAGCTTTCAACTAAGCTCGAAACATAAATAAACAATAGTTTATATTATACAAAACATCAACTAATAAACAATTAGTAGTTCACAATTCATTCATTAATTCTATTCTATCTCATATAACATGTTCATACGGGTTCGTCAAGCTTCATACACATAGTATCATCTACCATATAGGTATCGAACATACCTGATCTTTCCCGTATAATTTCACTTCATTCTCACTTATCGATCAAATACATTAGTTCATTCGGAAGTCTTTCCATGCTTAAAGAATTTGCACACTTAGTGCATCAGTGATTTGTCGAAACCGTAACAATCCTACACACTTAATGCCATTTCCATAAACCAAAGCTATCTCGGTATCGCACACTTAGTGCCTCATAAAGCCGAAGCTATTCCATCACGCACACGTAGTGCCATTTGTAGCAAAAGTTATTTCGAATCACATACTTAGTGCTGAACATAATCGATTATCACATGCTCAAATCGTAATGAAATATCTATACAATTTAAGCATTAACAAAGCATTAAAACATAACTATAACATCATTTATCACGTACGAACTTACCTCGTACTTAGAATTGACAATTTGGACCGTTTACTCATTAATCTTCGATTTTCCCAATCTAAATCTTAATTCCTCTTTGTGTGATCTATATGTATTCAAAATTAACCCTTTTAATCACCAAGACATCCAATCCAATCCATATATACATATTTAGGGTATTTTACAAATTAGCCCTCATATTTTCACAATTTAACACTTTAGTCCCTAATTCATAAAATCACAAATGACTCAAAAGTTCCTTATACAATTGCCTAGCTAAATTTTACCCTAGTCATATAACCCCACACATTTCATTTATTTCACATTTTAGTCCCTCAATTTCTCGTTTTCACAATTAGTCCTTAATATGCATTTTTCCTCAAAAGCTTTCATATTTCATCATTTAACATCACAAACCTCATGGATTCATCAATGGCATCTCATCAAATTATCAATAATTTCATGAATTTAAGCATGGGCTAGTTAGAACTCTTAGTAACGATCACAAAAACGAAAAAATTATCAAAAACCGAGCTTGAATGCTTACCTAATTGAACATAAATATGGCCAAACCCTAGTTGAGCTTCAACCTTTCATTTTCTTTGATATTTTCAGCAAGAATAAGATGAATACATTCATCTTTTACTTTGTTTTATTTTAATTATAACTTAATACATAAATTACAAAATTAACCTTAGCTATTTCATTAAAATTCCACAACTATTGTCCATCCTTGTCCATTCATTAAACCAATGGTCCATTTGCATCATAAGGAACATTCATTTAAATAGGCATAGCAATTAAACACTTTAACAATTAATTAGTCACTTTTACATTTTACACGATTAGGTCCTTTTTGCAAATTAAGCGCACAAATGATAAAATTTTCATACGAAACTTTCACACATTCTAATTCACATATTATAAACACAAAAACTAATATTAAAATAATTTTCCAACCTCGTATTTGTGGTCCCAAAACCACTACTCTGACAAGGGTCTAAACCAGGCAGTTACAACTCTCCCCTTTAGGGATATTCATCCCCGAAATCTTACTAGTGAATAGATTTGGATATTATTTTCTCATAGCATCCTCGGGTTCCCACGTGGCTTCTTCAACCCCATGCCAATGCCACAATACTTTCAGTAAGGCAATTATCTTATTTCTCAACTCTTTGATCTCACGAGCTAAAATATGTATTGGTTTTTCTTCGTAGGTCATATCAGGCTAAATTTTCACCTCAGACAGGGAAATGACATGTGAAGGATCTGATCTGTATCTTCGTAGCATCGATATGTGAAATACGTTATGTATCTTTTCTAACTCAGAAGGCAATGCTAATCGATAAGCCACTAGTTTGACTCGTTCTATGATTTCATATGGTCCGATGAACCTCGGATTCAATTTTCCTTTACGACCGAATCAAATTATTTTCTTCCACGGAGATACTTTCAAAAACACTTTATCCCCAATCTAATACTCAATATCTTTTCTTTATAAATTTGCATACGATTTCTGATGATCCATAGCTACTTTCAAACTATCCCATATTACTTTCACTTTTTCTTCTGTTTCTTTGATCAAATCAACTTCGTGAATCTTATTGTCACTAAACTCTATCCAGTACAACGGTGTTCAACATTTTCAACCATATAAAGCCTCATAAGGAGCCATTTTGATACTCGATTGAAAGCTATTATTATATGCAATTTCAATCAATGAAAAGTATTATTCCCACGTACTTCAAACTTAAGAATACGACATCTCAACACATCCTCGAGTATCTGAATAATCCCCTCAAATTGACAATCCGTCTGTGGATGAAAAGCAGTGCTAAAGTGTAGTTTCCTGCCTAATGCATTTTGTAGTTTCTTCTAAAACTATAATGTGAAACTCGAATCTCTATCCGAAGTAATAGAAAAAGGTACTCCGTGCATTCTCACAATCTAAGAAATATACAATTTAGCAAGCTTATCAAGTGAATAATCTATGTGAAATATCCAATCCAAAGTAGCTGAAATCTTGCTCAAATCAACTCAAATACTAGATGCCGACACAACATGTCCAAGAAAACTAACTTCTCTTAACCAAAATTCACATTTACTAAACTTTGCATTTAATTGCTTATCTCGCGAAGTCTGTAGCACTATTCTAAGATGTTCGGCATGCTCAATTTCATCACACAAATAAATAAAAATGTCATCAATGAATACAATAACAAATCGATCTAAATACGGTCTGAAAATTTTGTTCATCAAATCCGTAAATACAGCAAGTGCATTTGTTAATCCAAAAGGCATAACCAAAAGGTCATAGTGTCCATACCTCGTTCGGAAAGCAGTTTTCAGAATGTCTCAATCTTTTACTCACAACCTATAGTAACCTGATCTCAGATCTATCTTTGAAAACATGGTAGCTCCTTTTAGTTGATCAAACAAACCATCTATCCTCGGTAAAGGATATTTGTTCTTAATAGTCCCTTTATTCATCTGTCTACAATCGATGCACATTCTCATAGTTCTGTCTTTCTTTTTTCACGAACAAAACTGGTGCACCCCAGGGAGAATAACTCGGTCGTACGAAGCCTCTATATGTCAATTCTTTAAATTGAGCTTTCAACTCTTTTAATTCATTCGGTGTCATTCTATATGGAGCTATCGAAATCGAAGTAGTCCCTGGCGTTAATTCAATACCAAATTCAACCTCTCAGATCAGTGGTAAACTCGGTAACTCATCAAGAAAAACATCTAGATATTCACAAGCAACTAGCACTGATTCAATCTTCTTTTCAATCACTTTCGTGTCAAGTATATAGGCTAAATAAGCTTCACAATCCATTCTTACATATTTCTGAGCTAGCATCATTGAAATCACTGCCAGCAATCTGTTCAAACAATCTGATTCAATTTGGATAATCTCATTACTCTGACATCTCAAATCAATCAACTTTCGTTTACAATTCATGACCGCATCATGCAAGTTAGCCAATCCATACCCAGAATTATGTCAAACTCGTTAAATGGTAGCAACATTAGATTGGCTAGAAAACAATTGCCCCGAATCATCAATGGACAATTCTTGCACACTTTATTAACCAATACAGGCTTGCCTAAGGGATTCGATACTCTAATTACAATTTCAGTAGATACTAAATTCACACATATATAAGAATGTGTAGACCCTGGATCTATCAATAGAATAACTTTAGTACCATAAAGAGTAAAAGTACCAGTAATAACATCTGGAGATGACCCTTCTTTGCGTGCTCGAATAGCATAGGCTCGTGCAGCTGCTCTAGCTTCAAATCTTATCGTAGTGTCTCGCATCATACCTCTACCACCACTCACATTTCCCGTGTTTCTCAGTGGTCTACCTCTAGTTGCAGTGTTACTCAACCTCATGTTCTAAGCATTATCTTTTTCAGCTAACTTTGGGCAATCTTTTATGAAGTGATCTCGTGAACCACATTTGTAACAAGCTCTGTTATTACTTCTTCCCCAGCAATCACCAAAATGTCATCTTCCACATTGTTGACACTCAGGCCTAACATCTTTAAGTTACAAACACTCGATACCGATGTGATTTGAGCTTTAGGATTACTATATTGCTTCCCACTCTAATATCCCACAGATTTTTGGTTAACGTAATCTCTTGATTTCTTTGACGAGAATGATAGGATTTGTTCATCAATATCTTCTTCAAATCTCTCGCTTCTGCATCAACTTTTCTATTTTCTTTACTGAGGTCCTTGGCTTTAGAAGCCCTCTCAACCAGTACTACAAATTCTTTCAGCTCAAGTATCCCAACTAACAACTTTATATCTTCATTTAATACATCAACAAATATTTTACACATAATCTCTTCAGTAGACACGTTGTAACACCCCGTATCCGAGACCGTTGCCGGAGTCAGACACGAGGGGTTCGCAGACTTAACTCACTTATTTGTATAGTCCATTTTAAAATTTCCAGACGAGCTGGCTAACTGCGTCACTGCCACCTTAAAAATCATGTCTCGAGTTCCAAAACTCGAAAACCAGTTCCGTAAATTTTTCCTGAAACTAGACTCATATATTCATCTAAAAATTTGTTTTTCTAGAATTTTTGGTCGAGCCAATTAGTACAGTTTATTACTTAAAATCTCCCCTGTTTTAGGGTTCGACTACACTGACCTCCATGCATTACGACTTGGATATCTCCCTGAACAAGGCTTCAATACTGATGCCGTTTGTTTCTATAGAAACTAGACTCGAAAAGGAATCTGTACATATATCGCATGACTTCTAATTATCTCTGGTTAATTTATAATGAATTTCCAAAGTCGGAACAGGGAATCCAGAAACCGTTCTGGCCCTGTTTCGAGAAAACTTAAATATCTCATATTATACTGTTCATATGATCATTTCGTTACTTTCCTATGAAAATAGATTCATCAAGGTTCGATTATATAATTTATTCACTATTTAATTCCATTCCTACTATTTTTAGTGATTTTTCACATTCATGTCACTGCTGCTATCAGCATCTATTTTTAAGGTAGACTTTACCGATTACAAAGTTTCCATGATTCAACTAGCCCTTTAGCATATATAGCACAAAATATGATCATGATGAACCATTCTAATGGCTAATTGTTGCCAAACATTTCCATGCCTCTTAATGAACATATTCATTCAAGATGACTATAACATTATGCTCAAAACATATATAAGCCATTTTCGCATGGCTATCCAAAGTTTTACAAATCCAAAGGGGTCCATGACCCACAACAAAAAGGGTAGTCCTATACATGCCATTTCAAAGTTCAACCAAAAGTGTACCAAAAAGGGGGCTTTGATAGTGTAGGCGACTTCGACTTCAACAATCCCGAGTCCGATGGCTGACAAACCAAAATCTATAAAACAGAGAATCAAAGAAACGGAGTAAGCATTTAATGCTTAGTAAGTTTGAGCCATGAATTTAGACACAACCAAAGTATAGCATTCATGTAGCTAAACAGATAATTTCATATGCACAAATTCCCAATATCATACTTACTTCACATTATCAACCCTTATATTCATACACAAAGATCAATTTAGCCAAAGGCCGGTAGCTCATTTATCAACTGAGCGAATACTTATTTGTAAAGGCTCAACTAATTCAAAGCACATACGAAACATACCTCCTCGCTGGGATTTTACGAGCGTATTAATTGAAATTATTACAGCAGATCGCTCATTCCCAAATCACATACCTTCAGAATTTAACCGGATATAACTACTCGCTCAAATGCCTTCGGGACATAGCCCGGTTAGAGTAACTCGCACAATTGCCTTCGGGACTTAGCCCGGATTTAGTAACTCGCACAAATGCCTTCGGGACTTAGCCCGGATTTAGTAATTCACACAAATGCCTTCAGGACTTAGCCCGGGTTTAGTAACTCGCACAGATGCCTTCAGGACTTAGCCCGGATTAGTCACTAGTGCAGATGCCTTCGGGACTTAGCCCGGTTTTCATCCAAATATTCATACACATATTAATAAATCATGACACATCTATTTTTCTTTTTCATAATTGGAGTTCAATCACATGTCACGTATTAAGCAATCCCATTTTCGGCTCACTAGCCATATACAAACAGCATGGTTTAGTTTGCTTTATGACACGATCTCTATGCACATACGGCTACCCGTCACACGTATAGACAAATTAACTCAACATAAAATTCAAGTAGAATCATCATATCACCGTATATTTGTTACGCTCATACGTCATGACTTAATCAAATCGTAAACTAAGTCTCGTTACTCGAAAACTTACCTCGGATGTTGTCGAATGATTTCGATGGCTATTCGACCACTTTTTCCTTCCCTTTATCGGATTTAGATCCCCTTTGCTCTTGAGCTTAATTTAACAAATAAATTGATTTAATCATTTGAGCATCGAAAAGAGGAACACAAGGTACTTAGCCCATATTTATACATTAGACATTAAAGTCACATACATGTGAAATCATGCATCAACTCAACATATTAACCCACACTCCCTTTTAGCTGATTGTCTAAACCAAGATAAAGGCATCAATATGCTTGCCTCTAACCGAATACATGCAACACTAATCTTCTCATGTGGCCGAGTATGCATGTATATGTTGAGGCCAATTATATGCTTAATACTTCCTACAAGTATGGTTACTTGTATTGATTATATATCGTTTTGTTTCAAATTCAAAACTTGGCTAATACGCATTTATACACTAGTAATCAAATACTAACATTTTGCATTTCATCTTACTACCATTTCACATCTACTTTCTACCATGGCCGAATGCATCAAGACACCATTTACCCTTACAAGGCATAAATTTCACCATCAAAACTAACAAGCTTATAATCCCATGACCGAAACCTCTAACAACACCAATTAAAAATACTTCATGGGTTTGAGGTAAAACAAAGAAAGAAACTCATGAATATCGAGATATAAGCACTAACATTGTTCATCTAGATTTAGCATGACACAACATCCATCACCCTTATATTTACCATAGCCGAAAACCTTACTCATTCCAAAATTCAAATCTCAACTTGGGTCACAAAAATAACTTGATATCTCACCAACACAACATCAACACCAAGCAAGAATGATGCATCCATGGCCGAGTGTTATTTCCATCACATGGCAAGATTTAGACCATGGGCTAGGTAGAACTCAAGCTAACAACTAAAACATGCATGCATCTCATGGAACATCATCAAACATACCTTAGCCTAGTTACATGCATGGCCGAACCTCTTCAACCTTTCTTCTTCCTTCCTCCTTAAAATTTTCAGCCAAGGATGAACCAAAGATGAACACTTTTTTTTTGTTTTCTTCCCTTCAACTCACGGCAATAGGGGGAAACAATCACACACATCCTTTCTTTTTTCTTTTTTGTTTCTCATCCTACTAACACTAATATTTTATTTCCCATGCTCTTTATTTTATTACTCCTTACATAATGCATTACCCCAACATGTTTATGACATGTTTTTAGCCATAACATTTTGTCCACCCATGCTCATGGCCGGCCACTACTAATTGGGGGGGAATTTGACATGCAAGTCCCCCCCTTTTGATTACATGCACTAATAGCTCTTTATAGATTACCCTATCACAATTCAAAAGTATCATGCATAAGTCCTATTAACTAAATTCACATGCAATTAACGAAATCGAAGCTTAAAACTTTCACACATTCATATTCACATATTTTAGACAATAAATATCATATTTAAATAATTTGGTGACTCGGTTTAGCGGTCCCAAAATCGCTTTCCAACTAGGGTCACTTTTAGGGATGTCACACACGTATTCACGAGCATACTTACTCTAACGTACAAATTCTCTTTTGTATTTTGTTACAGTCATCCGGCCCTATTTCAACTCCAGAAACTCTTTATTTTTTTGATCAAGCAATACCGACTGTAAGATCAAGCAATGCTCCTGTCAAAGGTAGACCACTGAGAAATCTGAGAGCTGGGGCAAGAAATAAAGGTGCATTTAGAGATTCAGTAATGAGGCCATATGTTAGAGCACTTATGAGGACCTATGTTATCCGTGCTCGTGAAGAGGCATCCTCTTCTGATGTGATTACGGGTAAATTTTCTCTCCATGATACTAGAGTTATTGCTTTGATTGATCCGGGTTTGACCCATTCATATGTTTGCATGAAATTGATGCCTAGTATAAGTATGCCTATAGAATCTACAGAATTTGTGATTAAAGTATCGAATCCATTAGGCAAGCATGTATTAGTAGATAAAATATGTAGAAATTGCCCTTTGATGATTAGAGGTCACTGTTTCCCTGCCGATCTCATGCTATTATTGTTTGATGAATTTGATGTGATTCTTGGTATGGATTTGTTGAATAAACATGATGTGATAGTGAATTGTGGAAAGAAATTCATTGAGTTGAAATGTGAAAATGGTGAAATTCTTCGGGTTAATTCAAAAGAGTCAGATAGTTCATTTTCCATGATTTATGTAATGTCTGCTCAGATATGTTTGACAAAAGGGTATGAAGCTTGTCTTGCTTTTGTGTTGAACACTAAAGATATAGAATTGAAAATTGATTTAGTGCCTATGGTATGTGAGTTTCCCGATGTGTTTCCGGAAGAACTACCAGGCTGTTGGAGAAGTTGAGTTTGGTATTGAGTTGATTCTAGGTATCACACCCATTTCTATTGGTCCTTATAGAATGGCCCCATTGGAATTGAAAGAATTGAAAGCTCAGTTGCAGGAATTAATAGATAAAGGCTTTGTAAGACCTCGTAGTTCACCATGGGGTGCACCAATGCTATTTGTGAAAAACAAAGACGAATCGATGAGATTGTGCATAGATTATCGACAGTTTAACAAGGTAACAATAAAGAATAAGTATCCACTGCCTAGAATTGATGATTTGTCTGATCAATTGAAGGGAGCCACTATGTTCTCTAAGATAGATTTGAGATCCAGATATTATCAGTTGCAAGTTAAAGAGTCAGATGTCCCAAAGACTACTTTCCGAACTAGGTATGGTCATTAGGAGTTCCTTGTGATGCCATTTGGATTAACTAATGCTCCTGCCATTTTCATGGACTTAATGAACCGAATTTTCAAATCGTACTTGGATAAGTTTGTAGTTGTGTTCATTGATGATATCTTGATTTATTCTCATGATGAGACTAAGCATACAGAGCATTTGAGAAGAGTTTTACAGATTCTTAGAGATAATTAGTTGTATGCCAAGTTTAGCAAAAGTGAGTTCTGGTTACGAGAAGTTGGTTTTTTTGAATATATTGTCTCAAGTGAAGGTATCAAGGTTGATCCGAGCAAGATTTCAGCTATTGTTGATTGGAAGCCTCCTAAAAATGTATTAGAAGTCAGAAGTTTTCTTGGTCTTGTCGGATATTATAGACAATTTGTAGAGGGATTTTCCATGATAGCTACCCCGCTGACAAGATTGCTATAAAAAGATGTCAAGTTTGAATGGACTGAGAAGTGTCAATAGAGTTTTGACAAGTTAAAGGCATTGTTGACTGAAGCTCCTATTTTAGTACAACCAGAACAAGATAAGGAGTTTGTGATTTGCAGTGATGCGTCCTTGAATGGACATGGCTTTGTACTTGCAGGAAGGAAAGGTAATTGCTTATGCCTCTAGACAGCTAAAGCCACATGAGAATAACTATCCGACACATGATTTAGAGCTAGCTGCCATTGTTTTTGCACTGAAGATCTAGAGACATCATTTGTATGGTGAGAAGTGTCGAATATTCACTGATCAAAAAAGTTTGAAATATTTGATGCCTCAAAAAGATTTGAACTTGAGGTAAAGAAGATGGCTAGAGTTGATTAAAGATTATGAGCTAGTGATCGATTATCACCCAAGTAAGGCAAACGTTGTTGCTAATGTTTTGAGTACGAAACCTTTGTTTGCATTAAGAGCTTTGAACACTAGTCGAGCCTTATCAGATAATGGTTTTATCTTAGCTGAGTTGAGAGCTAAACCGATGTTTCTTGAAGAAATTTGTGAAGTTCAGAAAAATAATAATGAGTTGTTAGCCAAAAGAGCTCAGTGTGAATCGGATATAGAGTCAGATTTTCAGATAAGTTCTGATGGTTGTTTGATGTTTAGAGACAGGGTATGTATACCGAAGAATGATGAGCTTATTCAAAAGATCTTACAGGAAGCACATAGTAGTTCTTTGTCTATTCATCCAGGTAGTACAAAAATGTATAATGATTTGAAGAAAATGTACTGGTGGGTAGGAATGAAAAGGGACATTTTAGAGTTTGTTTCTAGATGCTTGATCTGTCAGCAGGTAAAGGCCAAACATCAGGTACCTTTAGGTTTATTGCAGCCTGTGCTAGTCCCTGAGTGGAAATGGGACCTAGTTACTAGGGATTTTGTGACAGGATTACTGCTGACACCGACAAAGAAAAATCCAGTATGGGTTGTGATTGATAAGTTAATGAAGTCGGCTCATTTTATCCCAGTTCGTATGGATTATTCACTTGACAAGTTGGCCGAGTTGTATATTTCAGAGATAGTCAAACTACACAGGGTACCATTATCGATCATTTCAGACAGAGATCTGAGATTTACTTCACGATTTTAGAAGAAGTTATAGGAAGCTTTGGGCACAAAGTTTAGTTTTAGTACAGCTTTCCATTCCCAGACCGACAGTCAGTTAGAGAGATTTTTCAGATACTTGAAGATATGCTTAGATGCTGTGTACTGGAATTTCAAGGCAGTTGGGAAAAGTACTTACCATTAGTAAAGTTTGCCTACAGTAATAGTTATCATTCGAGTTTGAAGATGGCATCTTATGAAGCTTTGTATGGACGTAAATGTCACACTCCTTTGTATTGGACAAAGTTTAAGAAAAATCAGATTTACAGGGTTGATCTAGTTAAAAAAATAGAAGAGAAAGTAAAAGTCAATAGAGATTGCTTGAAAGCAGCTTCAGACAGACAGAAGTCGTATGCAAATTTGAAGAGAAAAGAGATTGAGTATCAAGTTGGTCACAAAGTTTTTTTGAAAGTATCCCCGTGGAAGAAAGTTCTCAAATTTGGCAAGAAAGGCAAACTAAGTCCATGTTTTATTAGACCGTTTGAAGTGATTGAGAGAGTCAGACCATTAGCATATCGGTTAACTTTGCCAATTGAGTTAGAGAAGATTCATGATGTATTTCATGTGTTTATACTACGTCATCATCATTTAGATCCGTCACATGTGATTTCACAGACAGAGGTTGAGATTCAGCCAGACATGACTTACGGTGAAGAACCAGTAAAGATTCTAGATTGAGAGGTAAAGCAATTAAGGAACAAAAGTATAACACTTGTAAAAGTATTATAGAATAGACATGAGATAGACGAGGCTACATGGAAGCCCGAAGAGGCTATGCAAAAATAGTAGCCAAATCTCTTCACAGGTAAGATTTTTGGGGACGAAAATCCCTAAAGATGGGAGAAATGTAACATCTTAAAATATGGCCTAAACAAAACAGTGGTTGTGAAACCACAAATACGAGGTAGAAAATTTATTTTACTATCATTTTAAGTTCTATGGCATGATTGCATGATTGTGAGAAAATTTCGTTTAGAAATTTTATCGATAGAGGGTCCAATTTGATATTTAAGACTAAATTGCAAAAGTCGTAAAATGTGTGTTCTAGTTCACATAGGTACTAAGTACTTGTGAGTAATGAGTTTTTAAAGTGGAGTTCCTTGGATATTAATTAGACCATTATACTAGTTTGGACAAAAATACCTAAAGGAAGATAAAACACCATAGTTTTTAATTAAGGGCATTTTGGTCATTTATTATTAAAATGAATTAAAAACCAAATTAAAAGCCAATTTTTTCCATCTTCAACCCTTTGGCCGAATTTCACATGAGGAAGACATAGCTTGGGTTTTTCAAGCTTCCAAACTCGATTTTAAGTCTGTTTTAGCCCCGTTTTTAATGTTCTTTACGTTTTTGGAGTCCCGGTAACTTGATTAAGCTTATTCTAGCAATAATTTAACCTAGGGTTTATATTTGGAAAAATACCCATAGGTGAAATGTGTTTATTTTGATGTTTTATGGTAGAATATGAAGCTTGAAATTGTGTTAAACAATTTTTGCTAAGCAATTTTACGTAAAAACAAGTAAAACGACATAATCGGTAAAAATACGGGATGTTCATAAGTACTTGTTAGAGTGAGAATTTGATGTTGCCATAGAAGGGAAAAATGATCAGCATGTCAAAAAACATAAGAAAATAGAACGAAAATTAATTTCTGAGCGTGTGAGACACACGGCCCGTTCACACGGGCGTGTAAAACTTGAAAGGTTAAAAATTTTATAAGTTTCTGAAATTTTTATATGTTATCAATTTAGTCCCGAATGCATGATTAAGGCTTTGTATGCTTGATTTAAGTATATAATGAATGTGAATGAGTGATATTTATTGAAATGTAATGTTATTTGATAAATTAGCATTCTGAACTAATCTATAAGTCCAGTAATGCCTCTTAACCTATTTCGGCGACGATAACGGGTTAGGGTTATTATTGTAACGCCCTAATTTTTGGATTTTCTATTTTTCTGTGATTTTTAAAATTTATGTGTGTTCTGGTTGGTTAAAATATATATTTTAGTAGGTTAGTGGACCTTTGGAAGGCCCAAACTTAAGTTAAATCCGTGGTAGTCTCCAGAATTTTAATTTTATGAAAAAGTGATGTAATTGGCGTTTGGGCTTTTAAGAGTAAAGGGGTAAAAGATGACACAAAAAGGAGTGTGGTGTAGTGGCAAGGTGGCACCACTTAGAGGACAAGGAAGTGACGCCATAGAGGAAGCAAGGGGTCTAAGGTTCAAGTCTTGGCTCTTGCAATATATTTTGGTTTTTCTTTTCCATAAATCTGGAAGCAAGTAGGTGCGCTTTAAAGTTTAATGTGTTGGATTTATGACACAAATGAGTTGATGGCCTAGTGGTGGTGGCATGAGTTGGCATGTGAGAGGACTTTGGTTCGAATCCCTTGGCACGCAAAGGTTGATTATTTTGCTATGTTGGGACGGCAAGAGTTGGTGTTGGTTTTAAACTCTGGTGATGGAGGGATCCCACATCGAGAAGCTAACATAAGAGTAGATGGAGAGCTGGCTTTAAATAAAGCAAACCATGAGGAGAGTAGGCATACCCTTCTTGGCTGATCCCTTTTGTTTTGTGACGTGCTCGTTTGGGTTGGGCGTCAGCTAAGAGTGTTTGGAGCGCGGATTAACTACAGTCTCCTAACAGGTGTGTATTTCTCATTACTCTAGCAGTAGGACAGCTATTTCGGGCCGCGATGGGCTGAAATGGGCCATGTGGTCCCAATGGGCCCGTAGGCCTAAGTGGATAAGTTCTAGAATTACTAAAATACCCCTGTAGGGTAGGACTACCTGTAACACCCCGAACCCGAAACCGACACCGGAGTCGAACACGAGGTGTTAACTGACTTTAACCCCTTATAAAATTTATTTTCTAGACACTGCCCAATCTGTATACTAGTCGTTTTAAAAATCATATCTTGAGTTTCGTAACTCGAAAATCAGTTTCGTGATTTTTCCCAGAAACTAGACTCATGTGCCCATCTATGTATTTTTTTCTAGAATTTTTGGTTGGGCCAATTAGTACAGTTTATTAGTCAAAGTCTCCCATGTTGCAGGGGTCGACTACACTAACATTTGCCCATTACGACCTGGATATCTCCCTGCACGGGGCTTCAATACTGATGCCGTTTGTTTCTATGAAAACTAGATTCAGAGAGGAATCTGTAAATATATGGTACGACCCCTAATTATCTCTGGTTAATTTATATTGAATTTCCAAAGTCGGAGCAGGGAATCCAGAACCCGTTCTGGCCCTGTCCCACAAAAATCTGATTATCTCTTAATATACTGCCCATATGATCTTTTCGTTCCTTCCTCATGAAAACAGACTCATCGAGCTTCGATTACATAATTTATTCATCAATTAATTCCACTCCTACTATTTTTAGTGATTTTTCAATCTCATGACACTGCTGCTGCCAGCATCTGTTACGAAAGTAACTAGGTCCATTTCATGCCTACCCTTGATCCAACTCAATCGAACATTCGTGCCATTTTCGCATGGCTTAAAGTTTACATGCCAAAGTTCAAACACAACGTAACAGCTTATACATGCCAAAATGTTCTTCTAAGCCAACTAAGAAGAAAGTACCAAAACTTGCTATCCGGTGTGATGACTTCGATGACGGCCTGACCCCGCAAAAATAGATGAGTCCAAGCAACCTATAATGGGTGACAAGGAAACACCGAGTGAGTTTATAACTCAGTAAGTCATAAGCAATGCACTACCATCCATCAATAACATTATCACAAGAGGAAACAAAATGGAACGAGACAATTTACTCCATCCACACCGAACCATACCATAGTTCCTCCAACCTATCGATTCAATTTCATATCAATTCATGCATTCACATTCCATATACTCATCAATAGGACATTGAAGCATTTTCATAAATCAATTTATTTTCGTTACAATCAAACGACTAAACGGCCTTTCACCCATCCTACGATAAATTTTATGTACGTGACTTCAAGTATATTTGTCACATAGGTTCAAACTTACCGGGCTCAACACCAAGTATAAGCATAGCACCTATTAGCCATGTACTCAGGACACTTACCCGATCCGCTGTCCGCGATCGACTCAATGGTGTCGCACACATAGTGTCCATAATGATTCACGAATGTATATTGAGTCCGCACACTCAGTGCTATATAATCAACTCGCACACTTAGTGCTACGTAATCAAATCGCACACTTAGTGCTACATAGTCAAACTCGCACACTTAGTGCCGCATGGTCAATTCGCACACTTAGTGCATCATATTCATTTCGCACACTTAGTGCAACATAGTCAAATCGCACACTTAGTGCTGTACAATTTAATCCCGCGCACTTAGCGCCAATCTCATGGTCATAAATGGTTATACCCGCACGTTTAGTGCCGAGATCAACAACTCAGTACATCTTACCTCTTTTCTTTTCATTCAACAATTTCATCATCACATACATACATGCATATATATATATGTATATTTATTCATTCCATTCAGCATCAATACATAAACATTATGACCATTTGAAATAATACCAACTACATGCTTAATGACTTACCTCGTGTTGGGTAAGACGGTTCCAACTCGACTACTCGATGACCTTTTCTTTGCCTTTGCTCGATTCACCTCCTTTAACTCCTTGAGCTAAATCAAACAAATTTAACTCATTAAAGTCTCATTTTGCTAGCTTATGGCCTAATATGACAAGGAGTTTGATGGGTCATATGGCCACCTTTTAGCTCAAATACACAGTGGTCATATGCATTTTTAATCACATCAAATGATTCAATACAATTCACTCGAACATCAAAAGAGAACCTCAAGGTACTTAGTCCATATACACATTAGACATTAGAGTCACATATGTACGAATTCACGAATCGAATTCGACATATTAGCTAATTTTCCCTTTAGCCGAACCTTCTAAGTCAAGATAAAGCCATCAACATGCTTACCTTTGGCCGAACATACACATCAACTTAGGTGCTCATTTATGTGGCCGAACACACACATGTCTATGTTAAGGCCAATTGCAACACTCAATACATTCTACAAGTATGGACACTTGCATAGACTAAACACCATTTCTATTATTTTTACTCCAAAGCCGAATGCCTCTCAAGCCCTAAGCTCATGATCCTTTCATCATTAAGCAAGTGTTATAGCACAACTAACATCCATTTTCAATTTGAACACCAACATAAAAATATTAAACATGAAAATCCATAGCCGAAACCTACACATGACATTACTCATTCCACCCATCGAAACAATATTTGTTCAAGACATCAAGCATTTTTATTTGGGTATTACATATATGAGCATTTAGAATTTATATTTTTAGCAAAATCAATTTCTTTCCTCAACACATTCTTCATCAAAACTTAAAGGAAGTAATCAAATTTCCTTCTTTAATAGCCATAGCCGAATGCTCCATCCATCCATCAAGGTTAAAAATTTAGCATGGTCTAAGTAAGAACCATGATAATTAACCTAAAACAAGCTAAAATTTCACAACTTTAACACAATATACTAACCTTATTAAGCATTCAAATGGCCGAAAGTTCTTTGCCCCTATTCCTTCCTTCAATTCGGCCAAGAAGACAAGGATGAAGCCTTTTTTTTTTTCATTTGCTTTCTTTTTATTCTTTTCTTTTATTCATTAAATCCCACAACCCAATATCAATTTCACAAATATATTGCCCATCATCAACCCACCTTGGCCGGCCACTATAAGGAAATTGGGCAAATTGACATGCAAGTCCACCTTTGTGTTGACATGCACTAATAAGCCCTTTAAAATTAGCCTATCATATTTTACCATGTCTCATGTTGATCCCTATTTAATAATTCCTCATGCAATTGGCAAAATTAGGGAATGAAACTTCCACATATGCATGTACACACATAATAAACGTAGAATATAACAATTAATTATTTTCATAACTCGATTTTGTGGTCCCGAAACCACTTCCCGACTAGGGTCAATTTTAGGCTGTCACACTACCGATTTACCCCTGGAGGGTAAAATGACTATTTTGCCCCTCGTGCGTAAATGACTAACTTGTGTGATGATTAGGTTAGTTGACGTGGATTTATGTTAGTTATCTGTAATTCGTAAGACTAATGTGTTAGTGATCGATTGTAGGATTATCGCGTGGGAGATATCGTCATCAATCGTCATCAACCAGGTGTGTAAATGGCACCCTCCCTTAGACTGAATCGGTAAAAGTCAAAATACCGAAACGTTGGTATTTTGTGAACTTATGAGACAGTTGTTAATGAATATGGTGCATTTGGATTATTAGAGTGCAGAGTGTGCATTTTCATGCACAACGGTATTTTTGGGCTTAATGGGCCGAAAACAGGCCAATGGGCCAACGGGCCCACTTTGGTAAAAAGACGAGGTAAGTACTTCTGATTACTTGGTAAACGTTAGAATGAACATGAAACCTTAGCAATAGGTAATAATTACTGAAATACCCTTATGCATGCAAAATTACGATTTTACCCCTATGGTTTTTTTTTCTGAAAAGCATGATGTTCTGTTTCTGTATATGTATGCCATGACATATTATTTCTGTTGCATGGGACATGGGTTTATATTGATAGAGGAAGCAATCTGGCAGCCTCGCTGCAATCTGGTGGCCTCGTCACATATATCTGTTCTGGTGACTTCGTCACAATATTTGGCGGCCTCGCTGCAATCTAGTGGCTTCGCCGCATATATATATCTGTTCTGGTGGCCTAGCCACAATATCTGTATCTAGTGACTTCGTCACAATATCTAGCAGCCCTGCTGCAATTTCTGCTGTATGTAGCGGTTGGGTGGGTCGAGTAGTCTCCCCACATGGTGTAAGGCTGGTACCGGGGTGTTATGGATGGCTCTGGGTTGGGATTTCTGCATTCATGATATATTTGTTCTGTATCTGTTATGGGCCTGTGGATTTCATTCTGATTTCTGTACTGGGCCATTGTTCTGTATCTACTATGGGCCTATGGGTTTCATTTTGATTTCTGTACTGGGCCAAGGTGACTCTAAGGTTTGATTTGTTTTGGGCTATGGTTGGGTTATGTTACACACTGAGTTTACCGAACTCACCATTTATTTTCATCTATGCAGGAAATCCCCAACCATAGTGGGCTTGGAGCTGTGAGGGATTCGGAGTGGCCACATCATCTGCAAAGTTGGGTTTTCAAAGTTAGTTTACTTTTATTATTTTTATATTCTAATTTAATTTTGGGTTTTAAGTTGTAATAAGGCCGCTATTTAAATTTCTTTTTTCCGTTATGGTTTTATTTTCTAATTATATTTATACTATGACGAAACTGCTAGTGTTAGGCTGCGCTGGTTTTCAAAATTAATGAACATTTTCAAGACTCAACAAGCATAACAAGTGGATAGCCTAAAGATTGATAAACTGCTTTTTCATCCAACCGTTGTTTTTACAAAGACCACCCTAATCACTTAAACCAGCGAATGCATACTAAGTCGTAAGTCCATGTGACACGTCAGATCTGGCCATAACGTCTAGGCTAGGTTTGGGGTGTTACATTTAGTGGTATCAAAGTGAAGTTGCAACAACTCGGCTGTGGAACGAGTCTAAAAATGGGAGTTTGTAAAGAAACACTGAATAAAGGTTTTCAAAAATCATTTTTTTTGAACTTGATTATAAATTGTTTTCGAGAATGTTTCTAATATTTTCTCTTTACAAATAGATGATTTTAAATATTAAAATCGGTTTTCTAAAATTAGGTTTTTAGAAGGTGGCACACCGAATCTCCGGCCCAAGTCTGTAAGTTTTCTAAACCTTTCTAATTGTTTCTGAAATATCTGTTATATGCTTGTACAAAACCTGATCATGGTACTTTAGTTAGGGTAACACTGGAACTATAGAAACTCTGATAAGTAGACTGAGACTGTAGCTAGGCTACCACAAAAGGAAAAAAACTCAAACTCTGAATTACTATTATTCATAAGACATTTGTAATAAACACTAAAATATTAAACTGATTCATAAAATTCTTAACCAGATAGTACGAAATGAGTACACGAGCTGCTCGTGGAAGAGGCTGTGGACGTGGCTGAGGTAATGGCTGAATCTTTATCTTCAGGACATGTGCCGGTAGCAAATGCACCGGTACCACCGGCAACGGAGGTAGAGTCTCATGATCGAGGTGCCGGGGATGATGCTCTGTCCCAGGCAATGCTCTGAGTTTTGGAAAAGGTTGTTGGGGCAAGTACAGGAAACAAAATTAGGGGGTCTGTTTCTGAGCGGCTCCGGGTCAATGGAGCAGATATTTAGGGGCGTATCTGGTGTAGCTTCGAATGTGGCTGAGTATTGGTTAGAAGCCACAAAGCAGATTATGGATGATTTGGACTGCTCTGTGGAGCAGAAGCTGAAGGGAGCCATATCGTTACTCAGGGATGAGGCTTATCAATGGTGGCTCGCGGTGAGAGATGGAACTCCTGCTGACAGTGTGACTTGGGAGCTGTTCAAGACAGCCTTCAAAGGAAAGTATGTTGGGGCTAGTTACGTGGACGCTCGCTGGAAAGAATTTCTGAACTTGGTCCAAGGGAGTAAATCAGTGGCTGAGTATGAGTCTGAGTTTTTGAGACTGCGCCAGTATGCTTCTGGGATTGTCGCTACAGAGTATGAGCGTACCGTACGCTTCGAGGATAATCTGAGAGATGAACTTAGGGTGCTAATTGCTTCGCAGAGGGAGCGTAACTTCGCTGCTTTAGTGGAGAAAGCTAAGATAGCTGAAGAAGTGAAGCATATAGAAAGACAGAATCGTGAGAAACATCAGAACTATTTTAGGAGAGATTCAGGACTTTCAAGTGGTATGAACAGGAATGTTAAGAGAGCAAGGGTAATGGAGCCAGTTTGAGCAGTACCGATGAATGCTGTTAGACCGCAGGGTTGTAGGAATTGTGGGAAGATGTATATGGGCAAGTGTCAGAAACATTCTGGTGCTTGTTTTCGATGCGGATCTATGGAGCATAGGGTTAAGGATCGTCCCCAGAAACCAGATCAGGTTCAAGTTTTAGAGCAGAGGGTCGCTCAACCAGTGAGGGGTGGACTACAGTTTTCGAGAGGACGTGGGTAAGGCAGAGGTGGTAATGGAAACGGTCGAGGAAGAGGAGCGCCTGGCAGGGGTGCTGGATTTTCTGATGCTCGTCAGCTGCCGTTGGTGTATGCAGCTCGTCATCGAGAGGAGGGTGATGCACCTGATGTCATAACTGGTACGTTTCTGATTTCAAGTATGCCATACACTGCGTTGATAGATGTTGGATCTACCCATTCATATGTTGCATGTGCTATATCTGGGTCGCTGGGTGTGTGCTCTGAGGAGACCGTGAGTGGGGTATCTGTACTAAGTCCTTTGGGTCACTCGGTTAGGGTAGATAAACTGTATAGAGATGTGCCTATAGAAACTCAAGGAAAAGTTTTCTCTAGAGATCTGATGGAGCTACCTTTTGGAGAATTCGATCCCATTTTGGGAATGGATTGGCTTGTTAAGCATTGGGCTACTCTGGATTGTGCTGCTAAGCGAATAATGTTAAAGACCACAAAGGATGAGGAGGTTTTAATGATAGGCGAGCGTAAAAATTATCTGTCTAATGTGGTGTCGGTATTGAGAGCCGAAAAGTGGATTCGAATGGGATGTGAGGCTTATTTGGCATTTGTAAGCCAATCAGAAACTGAGGATCAGACAATGGATAAAGTTAGAACCGTTAAGGATTTTCAAGATGTTTTTCCAGAGGAGCTTCTGAGTTTGCCCCCGAACTGAGAGGTTGAGTTTGGAATCGACTTGTTGCCTGGAACGGCACCGGTGTCCATTGCACCTTATAGTATGGCACCGAAGGAGTTGGTGGAGCTGAAAGCCCAAATTCAAGAGTTATTGAAGAGAGGCTTCATTAGACCAAGTGTGTCTCCAAGGGGAGCACTAGTGTTGTTCGTAAAGAAGAAAGATGGGTCAATACGGATGTGTATCGATTATCGACAGTTGAACAAACTAACGATTAAGAACAAGTACCCACTGCCGAGAATCGATGATTTATTCAACCAACTTAGAGGAGCTTCAGTATTATCCAAGATTGACCTTCGATCTGGGTATGATCAGTTGAACGTTAAGGAGATGGATATTCACATGACGGCATTCAGAACTCAGTATGGTCACTATGAGTTCTTGGTTATGCCATTTTGGCTGACGAACGCACCTAAGACATTTATGGATCTGATGAATCGAGTGTTCCAACCATACTAGGATCGATTCATGGTCGTTTTTATCGACGATATTCTGGTTTATTCTGAAACTGAGGAGAAGCATGATGAGCATCTTCGTATTGTGCTGCAAGTACTGAGGGAGAAGGAGCTTTATGCGAAATTCAGTAAGTGTGAGTTTTGGTTGAGAGAGTAACTTTCTTGGGGCATGTTGTCTCTGCTGAAGGGATCAATGTGGACCCTCGAAAGATTGAAGCGATTCTGGAATGGAAGCCACCAAGGTCAGTGTCGGAAGTTCAAAGTTTTCTGGGTTTAGCTGGGTACTATAGAAGGTTTGTGGAAGGATTTTCTGTGATGGCAGCGCTTTTGACAAAGCTTATAAGAAAGGGAGTACCGTTTGTTTGGACTGAGAACCAACAGAAATCTTTAGAGAAGCTGAAGAAAGTTCTGACCGAGGCACCTGTACTGACTCAATTAGAGTCTGAAAAAGATTTTACCGTATGCAGTGATGCATCACATGTAGGGTTGGGCTGTGTGCTGATGCAATGGGGTAAAGTGGTTGCTTATGCATCACTATAGCTTAAACCACATGAAGTTAACTATCCTACTCATGATCTAGAGTTGGCAGCGGTAATCTTTGCATTTAAGATTTGGAGACATTACCTGTACGGAGAAAGGTGTATTATATACACAGATCATAAGAGTCTTAAGTACTTGCTGACTCAGAAAGAGCTGAACCTTAGGCAGCGGAGATGGATAGAGTTGCTTAAGGATTATGATTACGCGATTGAGTATCACCCAGGCAAAGCTAATGTGGTGGCTGATGCCCTAAGTCGTAGCACTGTATCTAATCTGAGGGCCATTTTTGCTCGTTTGAGTCTGTATGACGATAGTAATTTGTTAGCAGAACTATAAGTTAGGCTGACCTGGGCGGATGAGATTAAGGAAAAACAGTCGAGGGATGAGTCCCTAGTTTCTCGATTCTGGTAGGTTAAGAATGGGGATACTTTTGAGTTCGGACTGAACAGTGAGGGAGTTCTGTGTTACCGAGGTAGATTTTGTATTCCGAAGGACTCTGACTTGAGGCAAGCAATTCTGAAAGAATCTCGTGGAGGTCTGTGTGCTATACATCCTGGAGGGAGTAAAATGTATTGCGACTTAAAGGAGTTGTATTGGTGGCCTGGATTGAAGCAAGAGGTAATGGAAGTTGTGGGAAAATGTCTGACTTGTCAGCAAGTGAAAGCTGAACATCAATTACCTTCCGGACTTTTGCAGCCAGTGAAAGTACCACTTTGGAAGTGGGAGAGGGTAACCATGGATTTTGTGAGTGGGTTACCCTTGACACCGTCGAAGAAGGACTCAATTTGGGTAACTGTGAATAGGTTAACCAAATCTGCTCATTCCATACCTGGCCGCACTGATTATTCACTTCAGAAGTTAGCCAAATTGTATGTGGCAGAAACAGTACGACTTCACGGAGTGCTAGTGTCGATTATTTCTGATCGAGATCCTAGATTCACATCTCGGTTTTGGTAAAACTTGCATGAGGCGTTGGGTATGCAGTTGAAGTTTAGTACAGCCTTTCATCCTCAAACTGATGGTCAATCGAAAAGGGTTATTCAGATTCTGGAAGACATGTTGAGGGGATTCGTTATTAACTTTCGAGGTAGTTGGAAGGATTACTTACCATTGGTAGAGTTTGCATACAACAACAGTTATCAGGCAAGTATTCGAATGGCTCCTTATGAGGCACTGTATGGACGAAGATGTCGTAAACCTAGTTGTTGGACTGAGTTGGGTGAACGACAGGTTCTTGGACCTGAGTTGGTGGTAGATACTGAGGATAAGGTCAAGTTGATTAAAGACCGGTTGAAGGAAGCATCTGATAGACAGAAGTCATATGCAGATTTCAAGCGCAAGATAATTGAGTACTCTGTGGGTGATATGGTCTCCTTGAAGGTTTCACCTTGGAAGAAAATATAAAGGTTTGGGAGGAAAGGCAGGTCAAGTTCATGGTTCATTGGGCCTTATCGGATTCTTAAGTGAGTGGGTCCAGTGGCTTATCAGTTGGAGCTACCTCCAGAGTTGAATAGGATTCATGATGTCTTTCACGTCTCCATGTTAAGGCAGTATCGTTCTAACCCTACTCATGTTGTGCCGGTTGTAGAGATCGAGGTCCGAATAGACTTGACTTTTGAGGAAGAGCCTGTGCAGATTTTGGATCGAGATGTTAAGATTTTGAGGAGGAAATCAGTTCCGCTAGTAAATGTGCTGTGGCGTAATCATGGCAGTGAGGAAGCTACTTGGGAGCCAGAAGTGGCAATGCGTCAACAATATCCTCATCTGTTTGATTCAGGTAAAATTTTGAGCACGAAATTTTTTTAAGGATGGCAGAGTTGCAACGCTCTAATTTTTGAGTTTTCGGTGTTTCTGTGATTTTTAAAATTTGTGTGTGTTCTGGTTGGTTAAAATATATATTTTAGTAGGTTAGTGGGCCTTTGGAAGGCCCAAACTTAAGTTAAATCCATGGTAGTCTTCAGAATTTTAATTTTATGAACAGGTGATGCAATTGGCGTTTGGGCTTTTAAGAGTAAAGGGGTAAAAGCTGACATAAAAAGGAGTGTGGTGTAGTGGCAAGGTGGCGCCACTTAGGGGACAAGGAAGTGATGCCATAGAGAAAGCAAGGGGTCCAAGGTTCAAGTCTTGGCTCTTGCAATATATTTTGGTTTTTCTTTTCAATAAATCTGGAAGCAAGTAGGTGCGCTTTAAAGTTTAATGTGTTGGATTTATGACACAAATGAGTTGATGGCCTAGTAGTGGTGGCGTGAGTTGACATGTTAGAGGACTTTGGTTCGAATCCCTTGGCACGCAAAGGTTGATTATTTTGCTATGTTGGGACGGCAAGAGTTGGTGTTGGTTTTAAACTCTGATGATGGAAGGATCCCACATCGGGAAGCTAACATAAGAGTAGATGGAGAGCTGGCTTTAAATAAAGCAAACCACGAGGAGAGTAGGCATACCCTTCTCGGCTGATCCCTTTCGCTTTGTGACGTGCTCGTTTGGGTTGGGCGTCAGCTAAGAGTGTTTGGAGCGCGGATTAACTGCAGTCTCATAATAGTTGCGTATTTCTCATTACTATAGCAGTAAGACGACTATTTCGGGCCCCGATGGGCCAAAATGGGCAATGTGGTCCCAATGGGTCCGTAGGCCCCAGTGGATAAGTTGTAGAATTACTAAAATACCCCTATAGGGTAGGACTACCGATTTACCCCTAGAAGGTAAAATTACTATTTTGCCCCTCGTGCGTAAATGACTAACTTGTGCGATGATTGGGTTAGTTGACGTGGATTTATGTTAGTTATCATTAATTCATAAGTCTAATGTCTTAGTGATCGATTGTAGGATTATCGCGTGGGAGATATCGTCATCAATCGTCATTAACCAGGTGTGTAAACGACACCCTCCCTTAGACTGAATCGGTAAAAGTTGAAATACCAAAACGTTGGTATTTTGTGAACTCGCGAGCGTGCGGGCGCTCGTGAGATAGTTGTTAATGAATATGGTGCATTTGGATGATTAGACTGCAGAGTGTGCATTTTCGTGAACAACGGTATCTTTAGGATTAATGGGCCGAAAACGGGCCAATGGGCCAACGAACCCACTTTGGTAAAAAGACGAGGTAATTACTTTTGATTACTTGGTAAACGTTAAAATGAGCATGAAACCTTAGCAATAGGTAATAATTACTGAAATACCCTTATGCATGCAAAGTTACGATTTTACCCCTAGGGTTATTTTTTTTCTGAAAAGCATGATGTTCTGTTTCTGTATACGTATGCCATGACATATTATTTCTATTGCATCGGACATGGGTTTATATTAATGGAGGAAGCATTCTGGCAACCTCACTGCAATCTGGTGGCCTCGCCATATACATCTGTTTTGGTGACTTCGTCACTATATCTGGAAGCCTTGCTGCAATCTAGTGGCTTCGCCACATATATATATGTTCTGGTGGCCTAGCCACAATATCTGTATCAGGTGACCCGTCAGAATATCTGGTAGCCTCGCTGCAATTTCTGTGGTGTGTCGCGATTGGGTGGGTCGAGTAGTCTACCCACATGGTGTAAGGCTGGTACGGGGCTGTTATGGATGGCTCTGGGTTGGGATTTCTGCATTCATGATATATTTGTTCTATATCTACTATGGGCCTATGGGTTTCATTCTGATTTCTGTACTGGGCCAAGATGACTCTAAGGTTTGATCTGTTTTGGGCTATGGTTGGGATATGTTACACACTGAGTTTACCGAACTCACCCTTTATTTTCATCTCTGCAGGAAATCCCCAACCATAGTGGGCTTGGAGCTGTGAGGCATTTGGAGTGACCACATCATCTACAAAGTTGGTTTTTCTAAGTTAGTTTATTTTTATTATTTTTATATTCTGATTTAATTTTGGGTTTTAAGTTGTAATAAGGCCGCTATTTAAATTTCCTTTTTCCACTATGGTTTTATTTTCTGATTATATTTATACTATGATGAAACTACTAGTGTTAGTCTGCGCGGGTTTTCAAAATTAATGAATGTTTTTAAGACTCAACAAGCACAACAAATGTTTAGCCTAAAGATTGATAAACCGACTTTTCATTCAACCGCTGTTTTTACAAAGACCACCCCAATCACTTAAACCAGCGAATGCATAGTAAGTCGTCAGTCCATGTGACACGTCAGATCTGGCCATAACGTCTAGGCTGGGTTTGGGGTGTTACATTTAGTGGTATCAAAGCCAAGTTGCAACAACTCGACTGTGGAACGGGTCTAAAAATGGGAGTTTTAAAGAAACACTGAATAAAGGTTTTCGAAAATCGTTTTGTTTTTAACTTGGTTATAAATTATTTTCGAGAATTTTTCCAATATTTTCTCTCTACAAATAGATGATTTTAAAGATTAAAATCAGTTTTCTAAAATTAGGTTTTTTAGAAGGTGGCACACCGAATCTCCGGCCCAAGTCTGTAAGTTTTCTGAGCCTTTCTGATTGTTTCTGAAATATCTATTATATGCTTGTACAAAACCTGATCATGGTACTTTAGTTAGGGTAACACTGAAACTATAGAAACTTTGATAAGTAAACTGAGACTGTAGCTAGGCTACCGCAAAAGGAAACAAACTCAGACTTTGAATTACTATTATTCATAACACATCTATAATAAACACTGAAATATTAAACTGATTCATAAAATTCTTAACTAGATAATACGAAATGTGTACACGACCAGCTCATGGAAGAGGTCGTGGACGTGGCCGAGGTAATGCTCAAGCTGAATCTTCGTCTTCAGGACATGTGCCGGTAGCAAATACACCGGTACCACCAGCAACAGAGGTAGAGTCTCATGATCAAGGTGCTGGGGATGATGCTCTGTCCCAGGCAATGGTCCGAGTTTTAGAAAGGGTTGCTGGGGCAAGTACGGGAAACGGAATTCGGGGGTCTATTTCTGAGCGGCTCCGGGCCACTGGAGCAGAGATATTTAGGGGCGTATCTGGTGTAACTCCGAATGTTGCTGAGTATTGGTTAGAAGCCACAGAGCGGATTATGGATGATCTGGACTACTCTGTGGAGTAGTAGCTAAAGGGAGCCATATCGTTACTCAGGGATGAGGCTTATCAGTGGTGGTTCACGGTGAGAGATGGAACTCGTACTGACAGTGTGACTTGGGAGCTGTTTAAGACAGCCTTCAAAGGAAAGTATGTTAGGGCTAGTTACGTGGACGCTCGCCGGAAAGAATTTCTGAACCTGGTCCAAGGGAGTAAGTCAGTGGCTGAGTATGAGTTTGACTTTCTGAGACTGAGCCGGTATGCTTCTGGGATTGTCGCTACAGAGTATGAGCGTAGCGTACGCTTCGAGGATGGTCTGAGAGATAAACTTAGGGTGCTGATTGCTCCACACAGGGAGCGTAGCTTCGCTGCTTTAGTGGAGAAAGCTAAGATAGCTGAGGAAGTGAAGCATACAGAAAGACAGAATCGTGAGAAAGATCGAAACCGGTTTAGGAGAGATTCGGGACTTTCAGGTGGTATGAACAGGAATATTAAGAGAGCAAGTGTAATGGAGCCAGTTTGGGCAGTACCGATGAATGCTGTTAGACTGCAGGGTTGTAGGAATTGTGGGAATATGCATATGGGCAAGTGTCGAAAATGTTCTGGTGCTTGTTTCCGATGCGGATCTATGGAGCATAGGGTTAAGGATTGTCCCTAGGAACCAGATAGGTTCAAGTTTTAGAGCAGAGGGTCGCTCAACCAGTGAGGGGTGGACCACAGTTTCCGAGAGGACGTGGGCAAGGTAGAGGAGGTAATAGAAATGGTCGAGGAAGAGGAGTGCCTGGCAGGGGTGCTGGATTTGCTGAGGCTCGTGACGTCATAACTGTTACGTTTCTGATTTCCAGTATGCCATACACTGCGTTGATAGATGTTGGATCTACCCATTCATATGTTGCATGTGCTATATCTGGGTCGCTGGGTGTGCGCTCTGAGGAGACCATGAGTGGGGTATCTGTACTAATTCCTTTGGGTCACTCGGTTAGGGTAGATAAACTGTATAGAGATATGCCTATAGAAACTTAAGGAAAAGTTTTCTCTGGAGATCTAATGGAGCTATCTTTCGGAGAATTCGATCTCATTTTGGGAATGGATTGGCTTGTTAAGCATAGGGCTACTTTAGATTGTGCTGCTAAGCGAATAATGTTAAAGACCACAAAGGATGAGGAGGTTTTGGTGATAGGCGAGCGTAGGGATTACCTGTCTAATGTGGTGTCAGCCTTGAGAGCTGAGAAGTGGATTCGTAAAGGATGTGAGGCTTGTTTAGCATTTGTAAGCCAAAGGGAAACTGAGGATCTGACAGTGGATAAAGTTGGAATCGTCAAGGATTTTCAAGATGTTTTTCCAGAGGAGCTTCTGGGTTTGCCCCCGAAACGAGAGGTTGAGTTTGGAATCGACTTGTTGCCTGGAACGGCACCGGTGTCCGTTGTACCTTATAGGATGGCACCGAACAAGTTGGTGGAGCTGAAAGCCTAAATTCAAGAGTTATTGGATAGAGGCTTCATTAAAGCAAGTGTGTCTCCATGGGGAGCACTAGTGTTGTTCGTAAAGAAGAAAGATGGGTCAATGCGGATGTTCATCGATTATCGGCAGTTGAACAAACTGACGATTAAGAACAAGTACCCACTGCCGAGAATCGATGATTTATTCAACCAACTTAGAGGAGCTTCAGTATTATCCAAGATTGACCTTCAATCTGGGTATGATCAGTTGAACGTTAAGGAGATGGATATTCACATGACGGCATTCAGAACTCAGTATGGTCACTATGAGTTCTTGGTTATGCCATTTTGGCTGACGAACGCACCTACGACATTTATGGATCTGATGAATCGAGTGTTCCAACCATACTAGGATCGATTCATGGTCGTTTTTATCGACGATATTCTGGTTTATTCTGAAACTAAGGAGAAGCATGATGAGCATCTTCGTATTGTGCTGCAAGTACTGAGGGAGAAGGAGCTTTATGCGAAATTCAGTAAGTGTGAGTTCTGGTTGAGAGAGTAACTTTCTTGGGGCATGTTGTCTCTGCTGAAGGGATCAATGTGGACCCTCGACAGATTCAAGCAATTCTGGAATGGAAGCCACCAAGGTCAGTGTTGGAAATTTGAAGTTTTCTGGGTTTAGCTGGGTACTATAGAAGGTTTGAGGAAGGATTTTCTGTGATGGAAGCGCCTTTGACAAAGCTTATAAGAAAGGGAATACCGTTTGTTTGGACTGAGAAACAATAGGAATCTTTTGAGAAGCTAGAAAAAGTTTTGACCGAGGCACCTGTACTGATTCAGCTGGAGTCTGAAAAAGATTTTACCGTACGCAGTGATGCATCACATGTAGGGTTGGGCTGTGTGCTGATGCAAGAGGATAAAGTGGTTGCTTATGCATCACTACAGCTTAAGCCACATGAAGTTAACTATCCTACTCATGATCTGAAGTTGGTAGCGGTAATCTTTGCGCTTAAGATTTGGAGACATTACCTGTACAGAGAAAGGTGTATCATATACACAGATCATTAGAGTCTTAAGTACTTGCTGACTCAGAAGGAGCTGAACCATAGGCAATAGAGATGGATAGAGTTGCTTAAGGATTATGATTACGCGATTGAGTATCACCCAGGCAAAGCTAATGTGGTGGCTGATGCCCTAAGTCGTAGAACTGTATCTAATCTGAGGGCCATTTTTGCTCGTTTGAGTCTGTATGATGACAGTAATTTGTTAGCAGAACTATAAGTTAGGCCAACCTGGGCGGATGAGATTAAGGAAAAACAGTCGAGGGATGAGTCCCTGGTTTCTCTATTCTGGCAGGTTAAGAATGTGGATAGGTTGACCAAATCTGCTCATTTCATACCTGTCCGCACTGAGTATTCACTTCAGAAGTTAGCCAAATTGTATTTGGCAAAAATAGTACGACTTCACGGAGTGCCAGTGTCGATTATATCTGATCGAGATCCTAGATTCACACCTAGGTTTTAGAAAAACTTGCATGAGGCGTTGGGTACGCGGTTGAACTTTAGCACAGCCTTTCATCCTCAGACTGATGGTCAATCGGAAAGGGTTATTCAATTTCTGGAAGACATGTTGAGAGGATGCGTTATCGACTTTCGAGGCAGTTGGGAGGATTACTTACCGTTAGCAGAGTTTGCATACAACAACAGTTATCAGGCAAGCATTCGAATGGATCCTTATGAGGCACTGTATGGGCGAAGATGTCATACACCTAGTTGTTGGACCGAGTTCGGTGAACGATAGGTTCTTGGACCTGAGTTGGTGACAGATACTGAGGATAAGGTCAAGTTGATTAGAGACCAGTTGAAGGAAGCATCTGATAGACAGAAATCATATGCAGATTTGAAGCGCAAGGAAATTGAGTACTCTGTGGGTGATATGGTCTTCTTGAAGGTTTCGCCTTGGAAGAAAATATTAAGCGAGTGGGTCCAGTGGCTTATCAGTTGGAGCTACCTCCAGAGTTGAATAGGATTCATGATGTCTTTCACGTCTCCATGTTAAGGTAGTATCGTTCTAACCCTACTCATGTTATGCCGATTGCAGAGATCGAGGTCCAAACAGACTTGACTTTTGAGGAAGAGCCTATGTAGATTTTGGATCGAGATGTTAAGAATTTGAGGAGAAATTCAGTTCCACTAGTAAAGGTGCTATGGCCTAATCATGGCAGAGAGGAAGCTACTTGGGAGCCAGAAGTGGCAATGCGTCAACAATATCCTCTTCTGTTTGATTCAGGTAAAATTTCGAGGACGAAATTTCTTTAAAAAGGGTAGAGTTGCAACGCCCCAATTTTCGAGTTTTCTGTGTTTTTGTGATTTTTAAAATTTGTGTGTGTTCTGGTTGGTTAAAATATATATTTTAGTAGGTTAGTAGGCCTTTGGAAGGCACAAACTTAAGTTAAATTCATGGTAGTATTCAGAATTTTAATTTTATGAACAGGTGACGCAATTGGCGTTTGGGCTTTTAAGAGTAAAGGGGAGTGGAAAGGTGGTACCACTTAGGGGACAAGGAAGTGACGCCATAGAGGAAGCAAGGGGTCCAAGGTTCAAGTCTTGGCTCTTGCAATATGTTTTAGTTTTTCTTTTCAATAAATCTAGAAGCAAGTAGGTGCACTTTAAAGTTTAATGTGTTGGATTTATGACACAAATGAGTTGATGTC
This sequence comes from Gossypium hirsutum, assembly GCF_007990345.1. Lineage (NCBI taxonomy): Eukaryota > Viridiplantae > Streptophyta > Magnoliopsida > Malvales > Malvaceae > Gossypium > Gossypium hirsutum. The sequence goes on along the minus strand of NC_053428.1, from coordinate 91,922,001 downwards.
CTAGTGGTGGTGGCATGAGTTGGCATGTGAGAGGACTTTGGTTCGAATCCTTTGGCACGCAAAGGTTGATTATTTTGCTATGTTGGGATGGCAAGAGTTGGTGTTGGTTTTAAACTCTGGTGATGGAGGGATCCCACATCGGGAAGCTAACATAAGAGTAGATGAAGAGTTGGCTTTAAATAGAGCAAACCATGAGGAGAGTAGGCATACCCTTCTTGGCTGATCCCTTTCGCTTTGTGACATGCTCGTTTCGTTTGGGCGTCAGCTAAGAGTGTTTGGAGCGCGGATTAACTGCAGTCTCCTAACAGGTGTGTATTTCTCATTACTCTAGCAGTAGGACGGCTATTTCAGGCCCGATGGGCCGAAATAGGCCATGTGGTCCCATTAGGCCCGTAGGCCTAAGTGGATAAGTTGTAAAATTACTAAAATGCCCCTATAGGGTAGGACTACCGATTTACCCCTGGAGGGTAAAATGACTATTTTGCCCCTCGTGCGTAAATGACTAACTTGTGTGATGATTGGGTTAGAAGAGGTAATTACTTCTGATTACTTGGTAAACGTTAGAATGAGCATGAAGCCTTAGCAATAGGTAATAATTACTAAAATACCCTTATGCATGCAAATTTACGATTTTCCCCCTATGGTTATTTTTTTCTGAAAAGCATGATGTTCTGTTTCTGTATACGTATGCCATGACATATTATTTCTGTTGCATGGGACATGGGTTTATATTGATGGAGGAAGCGTTCTGGCAGCCTCGCTGCAATCTGGTGGCCTCGCTACATATATCTGTTCTAGCGACTTCGTCACAATATCTGGCAGCCTCGCTGCAATCTGGTGGCTTCGTCACATATATATATTTGTTCTCCATGCCTAGCCACAATATCTATATCTGGTGACCCGTCAGAATATCTGGCAGCCTCGCTGCAATTTCTATGGTGTGTAGCGGGTGGGTAGGTCGAGTAGTCTCCCCACATGGTGTACGACTGGTACGGGGGTATTATGGATGGCTCTGGGTTGGGATTTCTGCATTCATGATATATTTGTTCTGTATCTGCTATGGGCCTATGGGTTTCATTCTGATTTCTGTACTGGGCCAAGGCCCAGATAAGTCTGACTCTAAGGTTTGATCTGTTTTGGGCTATGGTTGGGTTATGTTACACACTAAGTTTACCGAACTCACCCTTTATTTTCATCTCTGTAGGAAATCCCCAACTATAGTGGGCTTGGAGCTGTGAGGGATTCGGAGTGGCCACATCATCTGCAAAGTTGGTTTTTCTAAGTTAGTTTATTTTTATTATTTTTATATTCTGATTTAATTTTGGATTTTAAGTTGTAATAAGGCCGCTATTTAAATTTCTTTTTTCCGCTATGGTTTTATTTTCTGATTATATTTATACTATGACGAAACTGCTAGTGTTAGGCTGCGCGGGTTTTCAAAATTAATGAACGTTTTCAAGACTCAACAAGCACAACAAATGGATTGCCTAAAGATTGATAAATCGGCTTTTCATTCAACCGCTATTTTTACAAAGACCACCCCAATCACTTAAACCAGCGAATGCATACTAAGTCGTAAGTCCATGTGACACGTCAGATCTGGCCATAACGTCTGTGTCGGGTTTGGGGTGTTACATTACATTCCCATTATTATTGTTTTGTTTATTTTTAATACAATTTCATTTTTGTTTTTATTATTATGAACATGAGCATAGTAAAAGAAAAAGTAGGATTTGTTAGTGTATACTGAGCTGTAGTTGCCACAGCATTACAAATAAGCATTATGCCATGGCAAATTAAATGATGAGGTGTTAATAAAAGAGTTGACTAGTTAGAAAATTCCAAAGGAAAGATTTTTGGCAGTGCATTTAGTGAATATTGGGAAACCCAAAGTATGAGGCCCACAATGTAGGGCTCCATTATTTTATTTCCCACCCCCCAAAATTCTTATCAGTTTTTAACTTTTCCTCCACATCATAACCCTTCTCCCTCACGTTTCCCATTCCCTAAAAACTGTCATCATTATCCCTTTTATTTTCTTCAACAGGTTCACATTTCCCACTTCTCACACATTTTTACAGTTCTTTTGTCTTCAACCTCTCTACTATTATTTTTTATTACTCCATTATTTTTCCATTCCTGTTTCCCTGACGTTTTCTTCATGGCTAGTGTAAGGAGTACTTCTAAAGTAGCATAATCTTTGTGTGTTGGAGCCCTGCAACCAAAGATATTCTTCAATGCTAGCGCAGCCACAAGGTATTCCACTAATATTCTAAAGCAGCCATTTTGTTTTGAATAGGGATTTTTGTTGAAGGATGAACCCAGCATGGGGTACAATGAATCAGTATCATTGATTGTGGAAAAGCACAACTTGAGTAGATTTGGTCTACACATAAGGCATGTTTTGGGTAAAGTGGTAAGAGAGTTTTATGCTCATGTAAATTCCCCAGATTCTCCTTTTATTTAGTGCAGGGTACATTTCTACCATTCAATGAATACCATATTAATGCCTAGTTCGGCATCGAGGAGGTTAGAGATGAGCATTTTGAATTTGCCTAGAATATTACACCGAAGGGGTTGGCAAGAGTATTAGAATATTTATGCATTGGAGGAATACAATGGGTTATTTAAAGCTAGGAGTGTTACATGGTTGAAAGAGCTGCATTAAAACCAATTGGAAAGGTGTGGTACCACTTTTTAAGGAGTTGTCTTATGTCATCTACACGCAATATGACTGTTTCGAAAGAAACTGTAAGACCCCTCACCCGTATTTAATGTTGGAATAGGGTTCCAAAGCATTCCGGACTTACAACACATTTATACATACTTTTCACATACATTTAATCAATTCATACAATCATCATTCAGTCTCAATCAATTTATCCCTAATAAGATCCTACTAGACCCTAAACCTACTTTACGAGTGGTTTGAGACTAAACCGATAACTTAAGAAACTTTCACGAAACTTTAAAAAACTTTCGCAAAACAGGGGACACATGCCTGTATGGCCAGCTGTGTGTCTCACACGGCCACAAGACATGCCCGTGTCACAGTTTATGTGGACACTCGAAATGGGAGCACGTGTCCCAACCCGTGTCCAACCATGTGTAACTCTCTACTTGGGTCACATGGCCAACACACACGCTCGTGTGCCCTAAAAATGGCCATAGACGCCCGTGTACTAGGTCGTGTGCTAGGCCGTACCAAACCTGTAAGGTATACTGGCTTATGCCACATAGCCAAGTCACACGCCCGTCTGTGAGGCTGTGTGGTGCATACTAACTTGATTTTAATTTCAAAACCAAGGGACACACGCCCGTGTACTTGACCGTGTGTGTAACAGTTCGATTTAGACCCTAGTCAAAATAGTGGTTTTGGGACCACAAATCTGAGTCAAAAAATATTTAAATATTATTTTCTGTGCTTAAAATATGTGAATTGACATGTGTGAAAGTTTTGTATGAAAATTCGATCATTTTTGTGCTTAATTTGATAAAAGGACCTAATCGCGTAAAATGTAAAAGTTGCCTGTTGTTTGTTAAAGTGCCTATTTGATGTGTCTCTTTAAATGTGAGGCCTTGATGCTGAAAATGGACCATTGAATTAATGTATGGAAGTAGTTGGACATTAGATAGTGGAATTCTAATGAAAATAACAAGGGTAAAATGGTAAATGATGAATTAATGTTTATTAATTAAAAAACATAATTTTTGCTTCATTTATTCATCATTTTGCCAAAAATCACTAAGGAAATAAGAAGAAAAACACAAGCTATGGTTCGGCACTTTGATTTGGTGATTAAGGTATTGATTTTGTTCGGTTTTTGATAATTTCTACGTTTTTGTAATCGCTGCTTAGTAATATATCAAGCCCACACCTAAATTTCTGATTTTGATGGTGATTTTGAAATATGCCATTGATGAAATTGTGAGCTTTATGAAGTTAGATGATAGAAAATGAAGATATGTGTTGGGTTAGCATATTTTGTCTTTGAATTTTTGATGAAATTGAGTAATTTGGACTAAATTGAAAAATTTGTAAATTGAGGGACTAAAATGTGAAATAGATGAAACATATGAACTTGTATGAACACTATGAGAATTTTGCTAGGCATGTGTGCAAAGAAATTTTGTGTAGTTTGTGATTTTTGTGATTCGGGACTAAAGTGCAAAAATGTAAAAATGTGAGGGCTAATTTGTAAAATGCCCTAAATATGTGTTTTTGGATTGATTTGAATGATTTGGTAAATAAAAGAGTTAACTTTGAATTTATATAGATCAAGAATTGAAGAAAACGGAATTAGATCAGGGAAAGTCGAAAGTCGTTGAGTAGCCGATTTTGTGTATCCGAATCAGTACGAGATAAGTCTATATACAAATAAATGTGTTTTCAATTGAACTACTATCGATTATATGCTATTGAACTATGATGAATGATTATATGATTTGAGAAACATGAGACATCTAAGAAAGTATCGACAAAGTTTCGACATCCGAAAAGTCCCGTACGAACCTTAGGAATAGTTAGGATACATATTCATGACATAGGATCTGATATGTGATTTCGTGTAAGGCCACGTCTGGGACGTTGGCATCAACTTATGATTCATGTGTAAGACCACGTCTAGGACATTGGCATCATATTTGATTTTGTGTAAGACCCTGTCTGGGACAGTGGCATCGATATTTGATTACATGTAAGACCACATCTGGGACGTTGGCATTGTATGAGCTTTTCGAGCTATCCGCGTCCGAATGGTTCAATGGGCATTCCGAGAAAAGAATGAATATATGAAATGTGTATTCGATTTAGGTACATTTGAACTATAGTTCAATGTTTAAGAATAAAAGGTAAGTACATGAGCTAACGATAATATGTGATATAAGCATGAGAAAATATGCCATATGTGCAACTGAATTGAGTATATGAGAAATGTATATGAATTATGTGGTTTATGATAGTATGTGACTATGGAGTATATGTGGCTTACTAAGCTTTTGAAAGCTCACTTTGTGTGTGTTTGCATTGTTTTTTTTTAGATGTCAAAGCTACTGGAAGCTAGAGGACCATCACCACACCATCGAACCTTATTTTGGTACCTTTTAACATTGTGAATATAAAAGTATGGAATGTATAGGCTAGAAGTATTTGGATATATTCTGTAATGTATACATATTATGCCATGTGATATGGCTAGTTTGTGTTTGAACTTATGGTTTAATTTTGATATATGATATATGATGCAAATGTGCCATTATGATGTGCATTTGGTTGGCCAAAAGAAATGATCAATTTGGTAAGTTTAGATATGTGCATATTTTAGGATTGGGTAAGGATTTAGTATGGGAATGAATAGAATGTATCAAGGTTATAAATCATATGTTTTGGTATGTTTTAGCTTATGGAATAACATGAATTGGTATGTGTTATGAACATAAGATTGGTTGATAATGATATGACATGATTGGTGTATGTATTGGTTGTAAAATGGTTGAGCATTTGGTATGCAATTGATGTTTAATTGTTGCTTGTAGGGAGGACTATTAATGGGTGGCATCTTGGCCTTGTAAATGACCTATTTTTGTCCACACGGGTACAGACAAGGGCGTGTGTCTCAGTCGTGTTGCTCGAGAGACATTTCGAAATGAGCCTGACAGACCACATGGTCGCACACACAGGTGTGTACTAGGCCATGTGGCCAAGTCAATTTCAACCACGGGCTTCTGATTGGCCGTGTGGCTCAAGATAGTAGCCTCCCTAATTTTCACATGGCCTAGCACACGAGCATGTCATGTGGCCGTGTGGACAAGTCAGTATGTATGCCCTGTATTGACATGGCTTAGACACACGAGCCTGTCTAAAGTCGTGTGAGGCACACGGCCTAATCACACGGGCATGTGACCTGTACAACTTTGAAGAATGTTTAAGTTTTGAAAAATTTTGTATGAGCTCGGTTTAGTCCCAACCCCTTTTTAAAGCATGTTTAAAGTCTTGATGACCTATATAAGGGACTCTAAGATAATGTTTGAATATAATTGTAGATGATGTATCTGAATTGTTCGTAAAATGTTCTGATTTGTTTGGTAATGCCTTTAACCCTAGTCTAGTGATGATTACGGGTTAGGGGTGTTATAGTGTGTCACACACGGCTGAGATACATGCCCGTGTCTCTGCCCGTGTAGACAAAAATAGGCTATTTACCAAGCCAATTTGCCACCCAAAATTTGCATGTACCTACACAACCCAATTGGTACGAATTCATAGCATCAATGAAATCTAACTTATCCATAATCAAGACTAAGTCATTCCATTTCTAATACCAACGACCAACATACTTGTAAACTCATGTTTTACTCATTTAAAACATACCAAAAACACATATACAAATCAACTAACTAAATCTTTACCAAACATACATCATTTTGCACCAATTTACAAGTATAACCTTTTTCAATTCATCAACTAATAGCTACCTTAAGAGTTGCATTAAACAAGTCATTTCCAAGCAAACATGGACTACATCACTAAAAGGAATTAACACACATATATATACATCACATAATTGCCAAATAAGCTAACTCGCATAGCTAACATTGTAACACCCCTAACCATAACTGTCATCGGATTAGGGTTACAAGGCATTACCAGACAGACAGAGCATTTCAGACCAATTCAGAATCACGTAACATAATATATATGCAATCATCAACCATTCATCCCTTATGATGGTCTACGAGACCTAAAACATACTTTTAAGAACAGTCAGGATTACACCGAACACATTCATAAATTTCAGAACTCAGAAAATTTTCCAATTCTGTTGAAGTCACACGCCCGTGTAACCAGGCCGTGTGCCTCATACGGGCACCGACACACCCATGTGAACCAACCGTGCCAAACAAGGCGTACATACTGACTTTCACCCACAGCCAACAAACACGCCCGTGTGCTATGTGTGAAACTTAGCTAGCTACTGACTTGAGCCCACTGCCACATGACACGCACATGTGCTATAGCCGTGTGGATCTTACATACAAGGCCACAAGGCATGCTCGTGGTACCTGACCGTGTGGCAAAATGCAGGCTTGATTTAAGCCAACTTGCCACCCCTATTTGGGCCATTTCTACAAGCAACATTAAACAGCATTCATGCCACAATTTTCAGCCAATTCCATGCTTAAAATGACCAATTCAGATTAGATCATAAAACATTACCAATATAAACCATTAGGCATTACCAACCAAATATCAAAACTATGCACAAACATATCACTTGCTAGCCAACTCTCATGGCATAACATATATACATATCAAAGCTTTAAATACCTAGACATTCTAACCTATACATGCCATACTTAGACATATTTACACTTTCAAAAGTACCAAAATGAGCTCGATAGTGTGGTGACGATCCTCGACTATCCCCAAGCCTTCAGTAGCTATGATAACTGTAAAATAGACAAAAATCATACAGAGTAAGCTACAAAGAGCTTAGTAAGCCAAATACAATTGGTCTAACTACTCAAGCATATAAAGTACAATTCAACAACAAAAGTTCATAATCATTTGTTTGCGTACATGTCAAGCTTCAATTCCAAATTCCATACATACTTCACAGAAACAAAGTCTTTCATATTCAGAAATTTAGTACGATACAAACGTACCTGTATAGATTATACATTTCATATATTCATTTCCATAACTTGTACTCTATCATCAAATGGTTCAGAAACGATTCAGATACTCATAACTGGGTACAATGCCGACGCCCCGGACATGGTCTTACATGTAATTCAGTATCAATGCCTCTGTCCCAAACAAGGTCTTACACAAAATCAGATATGATGCCAATGCCCCAGACATGATCTTACACGTAATTCTCAAATCAAGGCCTGTGTCCCAGACACGGTCTTACACGATATCTAGTATCAATGTCAACATTCTTTTAGAATCATACAGATCTTTTCAGATACTAGCATATTATAGGAATTTGCTCAGAATTCATAGATCAGGCTCTCAATGCCATCCAATACAGATTATAACTAGTATATACAATATTCAATCAATTTAGTCTGTAATTATAATTTGACTTACTTTGTATAGATTTTGGACGGAATGAGTCGACTATTCAACTATTTTAAACTGCCCCCGATCTAAGTCTTGTTTTCTTTATTCTTGATCTAACACAATACAAATTCAACCATTCAACATTCATTTCATTCAATTTAATCCATATACACATATTTAGGGCACTTTGCAATTTAGCCTTTACACTTTCACACTTTGAGAATTTAGTCCATTTTTCACAAAATCACAAATATGCAAAATTCACCAAAACCATTGCTTGGTCGAATATACATAGCTTCCATACAAGCCCAATTAACATATTTAATTCACAATTTAGTCCTTCAAAACCTCATTTTCATAAATTAGTCCAAATAACTCTATTCCATCAAAATTCAAGAACAAAGTATAATAATCTCACATATATCTTTCATAATCCATATAAAAATATTACGAAGCTCATATAATCATCAATGACACAAGTCATAATCTTCAACAAAAACTAAAATTCAGACAGGGTTTTGAAGAACACAAAGCAACGATCACAGAAATGTAGAAATTATTAAAACTAAGAAAAACTCATACCTTAATCAAGTTCTTCAATAGTCAAATGTTAAAACATGAAAACCTAGCTTTTCTTTCTTCAATTTCGGTATGAAAAAAGTGAAAATGGCCATTTGCATGCTTTGTTTTATTATATTAAGCATTATATTCACCTTTTACCATTTTTCCCTTAATGAAATAACATTAAATTTACCAACTACATGACCATATTTGTCCATCATTAAAACAAATGGAAATTTTGTCATGCAAGGACCCTCACTTAAGTAAGCCAAATCAAATAGGTGCTATAACATCTAGCACTCAGCTTTTACACTTTGCGCGATTTAATCCTTTTTTTCATAATTAAGCACAGAAATAGACAAATTAACTCACAGAAACTTCACAGATGTAAATTCACATATCACAGACACAAAAAATAATATTAAAATATTTTTCAGAATCGGTTACGTGGTTTCAGAACCACTTTTTTTTACTAGAGTCGAAACTGAACTGTTACAAACATACAACCAAACATTTAATATTTACAAGCCAATGCTACAATACCGAAATGACTCAAAGTCCCTATACATGCCATATACTTAAAAGTAGCAAAGTTCATAAGTACCAAGAGATAGGTAGATAGTGTGAAGCAATCTCTAACAATCCCTAAATCTGAGCTAGCTTTGATAATACTATAAAACACGAGAAAAATAAGCAAAGTAAGCTATAAAGCTTAGTAAGCTCGTATGAAATAAACTCAATGCAATCTCACAAATATAATTCAATAATTTGAATATACAAACAAATAGCTTACATTAATTAACAAACCTTTCAAATACTCAATTATGAGAGCATACACTTCCTTTAGAAGTTTCCTTGATTTGAAACTTACATAATTCCTGTACGTATCTCTAGCATCAATCTCATACTCAGCCGCATCTATTGTTTACCCGTTGAACCATTTGGAATAGAGGTAGGATACTCAAGAGTCTAACAAACTAAGTACCTATACCATTGCTTGAAGCCAAATCAAGGTAACTTATGTCCGAAATGCTTATATCATGGCCCTTAGCCAAATCAGCCGATATTCATGGCCCAAAGCCAAATCGGTATGACTTACACCCGAAGTGCTAATATCATGGCTCGGAGCTAACTCAATGTATCCTCTAATTATATGTCACTAGTATCCTAAACTATCCCTAAGGTTCAACTAGATTTCGAACGTCGAATTATGATCAAGTAATTGTCAAACTTATCTGAAGTCTCATATTCATAATTTATACAATATTGAAGCATTTAAAATATATTTATAGTGAAATTTATCACATAAAAACTTACCTCAAATGCTAAAACGGCAAAACGAGTCAACTATTCTGTAAATGTTCTTTCCCCGATCTAAGTCTGTATTTCTCCTTTCTTGATCTAAATATATTAAAAATTAACTTATTTAACCATATATTTATTTAATTTAATCCAAAATATATATTTGAGCTATTTTACACATTTTTAAAAATTAGTCCTTATTACACAAAATCACAAATTCATAAAAATTTTAAAACACTCATGCTTAGCCGAATTACCATTATACCGCTAACAGCCCAAATTTATAAACTTTTCACACATTTAACCAAACATTTTCACAAATAAATCCCTATTTTTCATTTTTACTCAAAATCATATAACAACCTTGCATATATATCAATAATGTAACACCCCTAACCAGTAACCGTCGCAGGAATAGGTTAAGAGGCATTACCGGACTTATAACTTAGTTTAGAATGATAATTTATCAAATAACATTACATTTCAATAAATATAACTCTTTCACATTCATTACATACTTAAATCAAGTATACAAAGTCTTCATCATGCATTCGGGACTAAATTCATAACATATAAAAATGTCAGAAACTAATAAAGTTTTTAACAATTCAAATATCACATTCCCGTGTGAATAGGCCGTGTGCCTCACACGACTAATAGACACACTCGTGTCTTAGACCATGTGAAAATAGGGCATACATACTTACTTGTGTCACACGGCCGAGGACATGCTCGTGTGCCAGGCAATGTGAAAACTGGAGAAGATACTAACTTGGGTCACACGGCCAACCACACACCTATGTGTCTAGCCCGTGTGCCCTTCGAAATGGCCTCACACGCCCGTGAGCTAGGCGATGTGCCACTTGGGGGTATACTGACTTATGTCACATAGTCAATCACAGCCCACGTCTAAATCTGTGTGACAAACACGGCCAATAGACGCGCTCGTGTGTCTAAGCCGTGTCAAATCTGTAGGGTATACTGCCTTAATTCGTAGAGTACCCCAGGGGATGTACGGCTGTGTAGCATAACCGTGTGTTGCACACGACTGAGACACACGCCTGTGTCTCTGCCCCTGTGGACAAAAATAGGTTATTTACAAAACCATTTTTGCCACCCTATAAATACAAGCATTCACAAGCATATTTGACGATATTTCATAACCCAATTGATATTTGACCATATTTCATAATCCAATTGGCAAACATTTTATAACCATTTCATATACAATATGTACCAATTCAACTTGTTATGAAATTACCTATTTAATACCATGCAATATCCATTCATCTAACAAATGCATATCAATAACTTACATGCATATTTTCATTCAAACATTTTCGTACTAAAACTTACCATATTCAAACACACATATATACAACCAAAACATAGTACCAAATAAGCCAAATCACATGGCTTAGCTTATACACAAAAACATACAAAAAATCAAGTTGTCAAGTATCATAACTAACATCATTTAAACTAGCTTATACATGCCATATTTACAAATATTCACAAGTTCAAAATACCAATCGGAAATTGGATAGTGTAACATGCAATTGACTAATGCATAGTTAGACTCTCATACGCTACGTTAGTCCTAGAATTGACTAATGCATAGCTCTGATACCAACAAATGTAACACTCCTAACCTGTAACCGTTGTCGGAATAGGTTAGGAGGCATTACTAGACTTATAACTCAGTTTAGAATCATAATTTATCAAATAACATTACATTTCAATAAATATAACTCTTTCACATTCATTAGATACTTAAATCAAGTATACAAAGTCTTAATCATGCATTCGGGACTAAATTGATAACATATAAAAATGTCAGAAACATATAAAATTTTCAACAATTCAAATATCACATGCCCGTGTGAACAGGCCGTGTCCCTTACACGGCTAATAGACACGCCCGTGTATTAGACCGTGTGGAAACAAGGCATACATACTGACTTGTGTCACACGGCCGAGGACACACCCATGTTCTAGGCCGTGTGAAAACTGGAGAGGATACTGACTTGCGTCACACAACCAACCACACACCCGTGTGCCCTTCAAAATAGCCTCACATGCCCATGTGCTAGGCCATGTGCCATTTAGGGGTATACTGACTTATGTCACACGGTCAATCACATGCCCGTGTGTGAATCTGTTAACACACACAGCCAATAGACACGCTCGTGTGTCTAACTCGTGTCAAATTTGTAGGGTATACTGACGTAATTCATACGGTACCCCAAGAGATGTCGGGTCACGTAACATAACCATGTGTCGCACACGGCTGAGACACATGCCCGTGTCTCTGCCCATGTGGACAAAAATAAGTCATTTGCAAAGCCATTTTTGCCACCCTATAAGTACAAGCATTCACAAGCATATTTGACCATATTTCATAACCTAATTTGCAAAGATTTCATAACCATTTCATATACAATATGTACCAATTCAACTTGTTATGCAATTACCTATTAATACCATGAATATCCATTCATCTAACAAATGCATATTAATAACTTACTTGCATATTTTCATTCAAACATTTCCATACAAAAACTTACCATATTCAAACACACATATATACAACCAATACATAGTGCCAAATAAGCCAAATCACATGGCTTAGCTTATACAAAAAAACATACCAAAAGTCAAATTGCCAAGTATCATAACTAACATCATTTAAACTAGCCTATACATGTCATATTTACAAATATTCATAAGCTCAAAATACCAATCGAAAATTGGATAGTGTGACATGCAACTCTGACTTGTTCGAAACAAGTGACCTAATGAACCTCTAAAAGACATAGAAAAAGAAACAGAGTAAGCTTATAGCTTAGTAAGCCCGTATAATTCAGAATTAAGCTTTCCATTTATACATAATCAAACCAATACAAATACGCAACCTATTCAATTAACCAACACCTAATCAAAATTATTCATCAAATGTTAGTAAATGTAAACATACATGAAATCATCCATTAATACAATGCTTCTTATCATTCTAGATTCATATATCATTTATAACATTAATAGCACTTATAACCTGTAACTTATTCGTATAAGCAGTATTTAGGCACGTTGAACCTATTAGAACTTCGAAGGATAGTCGAGCGAACAATGTCAGTATTCCGTTAATTCATCATCATACATGCTTTTTCGAGTCATGGTCAAGCTCCTCCTGGGCTGATAAACAATAAGCTCTATTGAGCTAAAAATGGTAAGCTCTATTGAGCTGAACAATAAGCTCTTACGAGCTGTGGTGAGTCCGCAACAAATGCAGGAGCTTAACCAATACGATAATCTTAGTAACATGTCACTCGTATCCAATGAATTCACATGGTTGAAACAAGGCTCGGTAATGAATACAATATATCATCAAAGCATTCATATTTCAATTATTTCAATTAAATAAATTCAATTCAACAATTACAAGTATAGAAAATTTTGATTTTAATTATACGAACTTACCTTGAGTTGCTCGGATGAAAACTATCGTCTATTCGTTAACCTTTCTTTCTTCCCAATGAAGTTTCGGTATTTGCTTATCTTGATTTATATGATATCAAATTAACTCAGTCAAACTTTCATTCAATTCAATTTAGCCTAAAACATTTATTTTGACTAAATTACAAATTTACCCCTAGACTTTTGACTACTTTGTAATTTAGTCCTTAACACATAAAAATGCAAAATTGCACAATTAAACCATAACCCATAGTAGCCAAATTTTATAGGGTCTCCTATTAGCCCATATCTTTCATTATTTCACACTTTTTACCACTACATTTTCCTATTTCACAATTAAATCCCTATTTTACATTTTTGTCAAAAATCACTTTGTAAAACTTGTATATCTATTATTAAACCTTCAAAATCTATCATTAAACATTTAAATACTTAAGCATTCAACAATAGCATCATTCAAAATCTATAGCAGTCTCAAAAATGAAGATACGGGCTAGCTAGATTAAGTTGGAACGATTTAAAAAACATAAAAATAACTAAAAATCGAGCAAAAATCACATACCAATTTGAGCTCCCAAGTGCTGAACCCTAAGGAGCTTTAATGGCTTCTCCTTCTTTCTCAATTTCGGTTAATGTTGATAAAGATTATGATAATTTGCACTTGGCTTTATTAAATTTAACCTTAATTACCATTTTACAATTTTAACCTTTAAATTAATTCAAAATTACACCAATTGCCATGCTATCATCCTCCACTAACTATAATTGGCCTATTTATCACTTAAGGAAATTTACTTTAATGTTCTATAGCTATTTGATACAATTAAACAATAGAACTCTACTTTTATGCGTTACGCGATTTAGTCCTTTTTATCGAATTAAGCCTTTAAACGGGAAAATTTCTTTACGAAACTTTCACATAATTAATCTATCATGTTGTAAATCTTATTAAAATAATAAAATAAATAATTTGATTTCAGATTTGTGGCCCCAAAACCACTATATCAAGAAAATTCAAAACTCATACTTATTCATCAATGGCATCATTCAAAATCTTTAACAATTTTTCAAATTAGTTCCTGGGCTAGCTAGACTAAGCTGCAACGATCTTAAAAACATCGAAATCATTAAAAACGGGACAAAAATCATACCTTAATCAGCTATTGAACCATGGCCAGATGAAAAACCTAAACGAATGGCTTTCTTCTCTTTAAAATCAGTTGAAGATGATGATATTATGTAATGGTTTCATTTTTTTTATTTTAACTTAATTTACTAAATGACAATTATTCCCATTAATAATAAACCATTTAAAACACCTTAATATATGTCCATATATGACCACTTACAAATTAAATGGCCTAATTAAAACATAAGGACCTTAAATTTAAGGTTCTATAGCTATTAGACACCTTTAGCTATTAGAACTCAAGTTTTACGCTTTACGCGATTTAGTCCTTTTGATCAAATTGACCATTCAAACGATAAAATTTCGTGACGAATTTTTCACACAATCACTCAATCATGCTGTAAACATTAAAATAATAATAAAATAAATATTTTGACTTTGATTTGTGGTCCCAAAACCACTATTCTGATTTGACTAAAAATGGGCTCTTACAACACTCCCCTTTTAGGGATTTTCGTCCCCAAACATCTCGAATTAGGGCCTAATCAGAACAGTGGTTTCGGGATCACAAATCTGACACATTAAAATTTCTTTCTATTATATTTTTATGGTCTACAATTCACGGGATGGTTTCATGAAAATTTCGTTCGAAAATTTTGACATTTGGGCACTTAATTTGGTCAAAAGGACTAAATTGTAAAAAGCACAAAAGCTGAGTTCTACATGTTAGAGGTGTCTAATTGTTATGAAATTTTAAATTGGAGTCCCTTAAATGGTAATTAGACCAATGGATAACTTGTTGGCCAAAAATGGACATGAAATGGGTGAAATAGAATATTTTTAAGTTAGGGGCATTTTGGTAATCTAGTAATTAAAATGAATTAAAAATAAAATTAAAAGCCAATTTTTGTCCATCTTCTACCACGTGGCCTAAACTTGCATGGAGAAGACATAGATAGGGTTTTTCAAGCTTTCAAGCTCGATTGTAAGTCCGTTTTAGCCGTGTTTTTAATGATTTTTACGTTTTTGAAATCCTCGTAACAAGATCTACTCAGTTCTACCGACATTTTGAGCTAGGGTTTGTGTTTAAAAATTTACCTACGGATGACATTCATATTTTTTGATGTGTAATGGTATAAAATGAATGCTCAGTGTGTAATAAATAACTTTTACTAAGTGATTTTTGGTGAAATTATCAAAAAGGACCGTTTTGCAAAAGTTACAAAATTTGTCATAAAAGTGTGATTTAGTGGAAATTAGGGGCTGCTATAGCTATGAAAATGATTCGACTAGGCTTAAAATGCAAGGAAATTAGACAAAATAATTTTATGAGCCTAGGGGCCAAAGTACAAATATGTGAAAGTTTAGGGGTCAAAATATAAATTTATAAAAGTATGATTCTTGGACCCATATGAATAATGTGACTAATTAGTAAGCTAAATTTGGTATTATAGATCAAGGAAAATGAGATTCAGGCATAGATTGCAAATGGATGAGATTATGGACTAAATCAGAATATATAGTCGTACTCGAACCCGAGGTAAGTTCATGTGACTTTAATAAATCAATATTGTATTTGAATGCTAATGCTTCGATATTACACAAGTTTTAAGTATATATATGTGAATAATTTGATATTATGTGATTATTTTGATGATATAACCTGTTCTTGATGTTTCGCTATTATGATGAAAATCTTGCAATGCCATGTGATTATGAGATATTGCTATGTGAATGAAGCCACAATTCGAGTACGTCCGGTAAAGGTTTGGAAGTTTGATGGAATATGATGTTTCTCTAAAACGAGTAAGTTTTTATGTAAATAATATTTCAATTCTTTTTTTGTTATTTTCTTTTTTTATTATATGAGATGTGGTTGCCTATAGAATGATCAATTGATGTAAACTACGAATCAGAATTGACTAAGAACAAGTTAGTAAAATGTTGAAAAGTGAAGAATTTCTCGATTGAACCTTTGGAATAGAAAAGATACAAATGATTCGTTGTGAGTAACGTGTGCAGTACTAAGTTCAGGCTACTACGGGTACTAGATTGATAGGTCACATGTGTAGTGTGCAAGCTACTATGCGTACCCATTAACTTCGATCACGTGTGTAGTACTAAGTGTAGGCTACTATGTGTATCAGATGGTTAAGTCACATGTGTAGTACTAAGTGCAGGCTACTACGTGTACCAGATTTATAGGTCGCATGTGTAGTACTAAGTGCAGGCTACTATGCATACCCGTTAACTTCGATCACGTATGTAGTACTAAGTGCAAGCTACTACGTGTATCAGATGGTTAAGTCATGTGTTTAGTACTGACTGTAGGCTTCTACGTGTACCAGATTGATAGGTCGCATGTGTAGTACTAAGTGCAGGTTACTATGCTACTAGAGAGCTTCGGTTACAAGGGTGGTATATGCACAGGCCACCGGGTATCTGTTATTATTCCGATGAGTTCAACGGGAAATTTACTAAGTGAAAATACATATGTATATGACTATGTGATGAATAAGTGCAAGTATATCTACGTGAAAAGTTGTGAGCAATGTGCTCGATAGTTGAGCGAATCTTTTGGTAAGATAGAATGGAGTAAGTGAAATTATGTAAAACTGAAATTTTGTAATAAAACAATTTTAGACATCAACAGTTGTGTGAATTTGAAAAATCACCAAAAGTGGTAGAAATTGAATTGAATAAGATATGAAATTAAAGCTTAATGAGTCTATTTTCTCATAAAAGAAATGGTGAAGGCAAAATAATTTCATATTTTGTGATAATTGGATATTTTTGAGACAGGGTCAGAATGATTTTGGAATCCCCTATTCTGATTTGGGAAATCATTAAAAATTGTAAAAAAAAAATTATGGTCATAATTCTAATTTTTAAAATCCTTAACGAGTCTAGTTTTTGGGAAAATTAGTGGTTCTCAATTTGAAGTTCCGTACCATGAGATAAATAATTTTTAGTGAAGAGAGGTCGGAATTGTCAGACAGTGAAATAGTGGTATATTTAATGAATAAACTGTACTTATTGGCTAGACCAAAAATTATGAAACTTTTATGGTAAAAATATATATGAGTCTAGTTTTAGGTAAAATTTACAGATGTTAATTTTGAGTTTTTCAGCTCTAGATAAAAATAATTTAGTAACTATGACCTGTGAAAACAGCATCACTAGAAAATAAGTAAAAGTGTAATTATGATTATATTTCCATGGAATCATGTTGATAATTTGCTTATTATTTTCATATCGACTTACTAAGCTTTAAGATTACTTCCTTCTTTCCATTTCTTTAGTGGTGACAAGTTAGCTCGGGGTTGAAGATCGTCGGAGGCAACCTCACACTATCAAGCTGCCTCCTTTGGAGTATTGATGACTCTTAATGTCTTCAAGTGAGTGGCATGTATAGGGACTTAGTTTTATGATAGATGCTGTTATGAATAGCCATAAGTATTGGCTTATATTGATTCATTGTATATGGCCATGAGATATAGCTTAAATGGTTATGGCTTGTAAGCCTAATTATTCTTGCTATGTGTTAATGTTTGTGATGTGTTTATAACTGGTTGTTATGAATGATTAGTATAACACATGTACATGATGAATACTCTAAGACCATTTGAGGTTGTCGTGGCCATGTAATGAATGTGGCATGGTAGTAAGTTGATAATGATTGAATATGGACAACTGTAGAATGTGAATTGGAATGTCTAACTTGGTGTAACACGAGTATAGGTAATAAACACATGTATGACAACATGTAAATGCTTTAACAAATTTTTATTAAAGGATGATTAACCATTAAATTGATGTTATAATGTGTGTCTATAATGTGTATAAGTATGGGGGAGAATTAAGGACAATATAAGGCTTGGAAAATAGCCTAAGTGTTGGCTACACGGGCAGAGACACAGCTATATGTCTCAGCCATGTAGAGGACATGGCTTAGCACACGGTCGTGTGGCTTGGCCATGTGGATCAATTTGTTTTGCTAGCGTCATAAATAGAGAGTTACACGGCCTGAGGACATGGGCGTGTTGAAGACACACGAGCGTGTCCCTATGTCCACACAGGTGTGTGACCCTGTTTCATGAAAACTTCTCTAAGTTTTCCAGAGCTTTCTAAAGTCCTCGGTTTAGTCCCGAACCACCTCGATGTATGTTTTAGGACTCGAAGGCCTGTATAAGGTACGATTTACATGTGTTTGAAAAGTTTTAATTTGGATGAAATTTTATGGCCCAATTTTGCATGTTTGTGAATGTTTAAGTCTGGTAACGTCTCGAACCCTATCCCGGCTTCGAATACGGGTAAGGGATGTTACAATTTTTGTAACATCCTGAATTAGGGTCTAGTAGGAACAATGGTTTTGAGACCGCAAATTCGAAATAAAAATAATTATTTTTTGATTATTTGATGGTCCATGATATGATTGCATGGTTGTGTGAAATTTTCAAGAAGAAATTTTATGCCTAAAGTGTCCAATTTGAAGTTAGGGACTAGTTTGAATAAGTTGCAAAACTTGTGTTCTAGAAGTTTCTAGCATGAAATTGCATTGTATTATTAATTAGAGGTCCTTAAATAGCAAGTTGACCAAATTCTAAAAATTTGGACAAAAATGGGCATGAATAGGAAAAATTTGAAAGAAAGCCTTAAAGGGCATTTTTGTCATTTGGTAAATAAAAGAATAAAAAGGGAAAATAAGTCAAAAAAATTGCTCATCTTCTCCAAGTGCTAGCCGAAATTTCCAAGAGCCATAGTTAGGGTTTTGTTCAACTTTTCAAGCTTGATTCTAAGTGCTCCCTAGCCCCGTTTTTTATGTTCTTTACATTTTTGAGATCCTTGAAGCATGATCTATCCATTTCTAGCCATATTTTGAAGTAGGGTTCATGTATGAAACTTGACCCATGTGTTACATGTTTTTTTTTATGTTTAATGGAAGAATAAGAAAGTTTGATGTGTGATGAACATCATTTACTAAGTGATTTTTAGTAAAAACACCTAAAAGGGACTTATTTGTAAAAGATGTAGAAATGAGTAATAACTATGTGATTTAATGAGAAATGTGGGCTGATATGAGTTAGAATATAAATCGGCTAGGCTTGGGTAACCAAGAAAATGCATGTATTTCATTTTACGAGCCGAGGGACTAAAGTGTATATAAGTGAAAAGTTAGGGGTAAAAAGGTAATTTTACCAAAGTATGTGTTATGCGACGATTTGAACAATGTATGTATTAAATAAGTTAAATTTGGCATTATAAATCAAGAAAAATGAGATTTGGGTCTTGATCAGGGGAAAAACAAGTTTTACAAGGATTAGGCTTGTTCCTATTATTTTGTACTGAGGTTGTAACACCCTACACCCGTACCCTTTGTCGGGATGAAATACGAGGAATTATCTAACCTTAAACTCGTGCTTTCATACATTTTCGAGTCACCAAACGTGACTTAATTAAAAACTTTTTCAATTTCTATTTTAAACTTCTTATCATAGGCCTATGAGTCTCAAATCGACCATTGGATACTATTCGAGCTCAACTCAGTTCCATAAGCCATTTATAGGAAATTTGTCTTTGAAACAGGGAACACGCCCGTGTGGAAGGGCAACACGCCCGTGTGACCAATTTGACATGGTCAGGCTACTGGCCCGTGTGATTCACATGGCCTAAGCAATACAGGGACACGCCCATGTCCTCCACCTGTGTGGAATTAATTCTAAATGCACACCTACAGGGGTTTTCACACGGCCTTGCACACGCTCGTGTCCCTGGCCCGTGTCCTTCACACGGCCACAACACGCCTGTGTCCTAGCCCTGTGCACAAACTGGACATTTTGTTTCTGATGTTTGCATACCCAAAATGTCACACGGCCAAGGCACATGCCCGTGTACTAGGCCGTGTCCATCACATAGCTGAGATACATGGCCGTGTCTCTGCCTGTGTGTTTACTATCATGCATACTTACTTGAAATTTTTACGTGAATGGGACACACGGTTGGACCACACGCCCATGGGGCAGACTGTACGTCACACACGGCCTAGAGACATGCTCGTGTGTCTACTCGTGTGGATAATATAAGGCTATTTACCAAGCGTATTTGACACCCTTACTTACACAACCTACATAATAGCAACCACAATCAAGATAAGACTATCTCATGCAACCAAATCAGCCACAATAGACAACGTTCCATTTGTGCATTTCACTCATCTATGAAAATAACATCTTTGTATATAAATCAAAATGAATGTTAGCCATCATTCAAGGCTTAATACAAAATGAGGGATTCATCCCAAGCCAACATATTTGGCCAAATTAATAATAACCCAAGACACAAGCCTAATTCCCTACACATGCCATATTCAAAAATATAAATCAAACTATATCGAATGCTTTGATTGACAGTGTGATTGATATCTTTGACTTTCGTTGATCCTTGAGCTAGATTCGCGGCACTATAAGAAAATGAAAAGGGAGAGGGAGTAAGCATAAAGCTTAGTAAGTTGCACATAAATAAATATACAACATAATTTTACCATTCATCAACAAGTATCATAATACACAAGTGGCCTAAGCAAAACTTACTCATCAATATTTAATACACCTCATATATCATATATTGAGCTCACATTTCATACATACCATATAGGTACTTGTACCACTCACAACACGGTTGTACTCTCCTTGTTAACTTGGAATCATACTTTCACCATTGAACCATTTGGAAAATTATCGGATATTCATTTAGCCTCAAACATGGGGTTAGGTGCCGATGCATGTCCCAGACATAGTCTTACATAAGTTCTAGCATATCTGTGCCGTTGCCATGTCCCAGACATGTCTTACACTGGCTTACGTCTCGAGGCCGAAGCATGTCCCAAACATGTCTTATACTAGCACTCATCTCAATGCCGATGCCATGTCCCAGACATGGTCTTACACTGCCTCTCAAAATGTGGCCGATGCATGTCCCAGACATGTCTTGCACTAGCTCACACAAGTGACCCAAACGTCATCGCATGAATATCCGATTTATTTCCTAAGGTTCAATCGGGAATTCTACTATCTCTATTCTCATCACATTTTCTCATTTCCACAATCAAGCAATTAATGCTATAATAATTTCAATACAATTCAAGTACATATATATTTATGTAGTTGTACTATTTACAAACAACTTACCTCGAATTACATAATGTGGCGACTAGTCGATTTGCTTGGCTTTCATTCGGTCTAGGTTGAGATCCAGTATTGTTTGATCTATAATAACAAAATGCACTTATTTAATCACTTTATCAACATAGGCACTCAACAATTTATAGTTGGGCAAAATGACCAATTTGCCCCTAGACTTTTGCAAAATGACCATTTTACCCCTAAGCCCAAAAATTGAATTTTATCGAATTTCTTCACATCTTAAGTCTAGCCAAACCCTTTATACTCTTATAGCAACTCCAAATTCCCACTATTTCACACACTTGTTATCTATTTTACAACTTATGCAAAATAGTTCTTTTAGGTGTTTTCATGCTAACACCTTTCACAAAAGTTGTTTATAAGACACCCAAGATTCATTTTCTTCCTTAAAAACTCATCAAACATTAAAAATCTTATCATGGAGAAATCCTACACTCTTGATCATTTTTCAAAATAGTACTCTCATTTGAGAGGTCATGCTTCAAGGGTCTCAAAATTGTAAAAATCATCAAGAAAAACTATCAAAATCACTTACTTGTAAGGAATACAAGTTGTTGAAATTTTTAAGCTTTCAAATCCCCTTTAATGGCTGATTTTATGTTGAGAAAGAAGATGAAAAAGGGATGATATCATCTTTCCTTTATTTACTCCTATTTTAGTCAAAATAAGCCACATCACTTACCAAACTTTGAAAATTTGACGACTTTTGTCTCCTATGGCCAGCCATGCTTCCCTAAAGCTTCTAATTGCCCTTTAAAGACCCCCAATTGAGGTTCTCTAGCTATTTGACATCTTTAGCTATCAATTTTGGACTTTTTCAATTTATGCGATTTAGTCCTTTTTCTCAATTAAGCTCACAAACGCTAAAATTACTTCACCAAATTTTTCATGCACTCTTAAAAACATGCTATAATATAAAAATAATAATAAAATAATTTCTCTGACTTTGGATTTGTGGTCCCAAGACCATTATTCTCACTAGGCCCAAAATCAGGCTGTTACATTTCTCCCCCTTAGGGATTTTTGTCCCCAAAAATCTTACCATCGAATAAACTCGGGTACTGATCTCTCATAGTCTTCTCGGGTTCCCATGGGGCTTCCTCGACTCCATGTCTCTGCCACAAAACTTTCACAAGCGCTATGCTCTTATACCTCAACCGTTTGACTTCACGAGCTAAAATCTTGACTGGCTCTTTGCCATAAGTCATATCCGAATGAATCTCGACCTCTGTTGGCGTAATCACATGAGAAGGGTCTGATCTATATCGGCGTAGCATGGATACATGAAACACATCACGAATATTTTCCAATTCTGGTGGCAAAGCCAATCGATAGGCAACCGGTCCTACTCTCTGCATAACCTCATAAGGTCCTATGAAACGAGGACTCAACTTGCCTCTTCTACTAAATCTAAGGACTTTCCTCCCTGAGGATACTTTCAAAAGTACCTTATTACCGACTTGAAACTCAATTTTCTTTTTTTTCAAATCCGCGTAGGATTTCTATCTATCCGAGGTGATCTTCAAGCAATCATGAATCACTTTAACTTTCTCTTCAGTCTTTTTTATTAAATCGACCCCTTGAATCTGACTCTCTTTGAGCTCAGTCCAATATATGGTGTTCGTCACTTTCGCCCATACAAAAGCCTCACAAGGCGCCATTTTTAGACTTTTCTGATAACTGTTGTTGTAGGCAAATTCAACCAATGGCAAGTACCTTTCCTAACTGCCTTGAAACTCAAGAACACAACACTGCAACATGTCCTATAAAATTTGAATCATTCTTTTCGACTGCCCGTTGGTTTGCGGATGGAATGCCGTGCTAAAAATCAACTTTGTCTGTGACACCCCTAATTTGACCCTAGTCGGAAAGTGGTTTCGGGACCACAAAACCGAGTCACAAAAATAATTAATTGTTATATTTTATGCTTATTATTTATGAATAAGTATGTGTGAAAATTTCATGCTTTAAATTTTTTCATTTGGATGTGAAATAAATAAAAAGGGGCTTATGTGAAAAATCTTGAAAATGTCATAGGTTAATTGGAAGTGGCTAAAAATTGCATGGTTTGAAGCATGAGGGACTTGCATGTCAAACATTCCTTTTTCTTGGTAGTGGACGGCAAGGATGGGCATGAATGACACATTTTGGCATTTTGTGCTTTGTATGTTAGTAAATAATGTTAATAATATATTTGTTTATATTAAAGAAAATGGTTTCATAAAATAGAAATAATAAAAGTTAATGAAATAAATGAATAAAACATGTTTGAGGTGAAAATAACAAGGCCATTTCTTCTTCTTCTAGCCGTGAGTTGAGAAAGAAAATAGAAACCTTTGAGCTTAGGGCATTCGGTAAAAGAAGGCTTCAAATAAGGTAAGGTTCATGTTATTTTCTTTGAAAAGTTGTGAATTTTGGTTGGTTTTGAAGCTTGCAACAAGACCCATGTGAAAATTTTTGTGTTCATGAAGCATGTAGCAATCGGTCATGAGCTTAATGGGGTATATTTTGTATGTTTGATGATTTTGGGAGGATAATTTATTCTAGTTGAGTATGAACAAACTAAATGTGCTTGATGGCTCAAATGAGCTTGGAAAGTTGGCCAATGTTGTTTAAATTCATGAATTAGGGCATAATTTCTTTCGGCCATGGAAATTGAGCATGGAAAAAGAAAATCTGGTGTGGGATATATGAAGCTGAAAATTTAGTTTGAAGTGTGATAATTGTGTTAAAGATGAACATTAAACCTTTATGTTTTATGGTCTTGAAAGTTAGGTGTAAAACCCATGGCCTTTTTATGCTTGGCATGGAATTAGTGGTTAAATGAGTTATGAACTTATTATAATTTGAAAATTTGATGGTTTTATGGAGAAGGGGGCATTCAGAAATAGAGGTTAAATTATAATAACCTCACCTTAGTGAATTGAAGTAAAATTTGACTCTTTATAGGATTAATTTACCAATGACCGAATGTGATGAAATTGTCAAGAAATAAATTTGATTAAATGAGATTCGGTTAATGGTGGGTGTATAGAATAATTGAATGCTAATTTGATTAACTCTCTAATGGTTAAATGTGTTAAACCTTAAAGCATGATTTAGTTTAACCAAGGGAGAACTTGTATATTTGTAGGAGGGCATGTTTGAACATGTATTGATAATTGATTTTGAAGGTTCGGCTTTATGCCTTGATAGTTGGTTTTGAAGTATATGATTTCTTGGTATAAATATATGTGCATTCGGTTACTTTCATAACATGCATTTAAAGTGTCCTTTGGATGCAATTGCTTATGCACTTGAGGGTATATGAGTTAATTTTCTTTATGGCAAATTTGGATAAGAAGCTAACTAATAATATGCTAAGGTAGTCATGTGGATAATCGGCTTTGTCAATATTATTAAAGGTGTAATTAGTTATATGCATAGGTCATCGGTAAAATTGACCACATAACTAGTATATGTATATAAGGCAACATGGTGATACCTAGGTAAATGTATTTGGGATGGTTTTTATGAAATACCGAATGTGTGCAGATGTATCGAGGTGTTGCCTTATGTATGAGTTTCATTGAGAAGATTTACATTGTTGTTTTTAATGATATAACAAGGTGATTAAAATAGTTTAAATTTTGTTAATTAGACTCAAGAGCATAGAGGGGCAATTTTGGATAAAGAGAAAGTAAACGAATAGCCGTGGATATCTAGTCGTCGACCACTTCCGAGGTAAGTTTTAAGTGATTAAACGTTGAGTAAATTCAATCATAATAGGACATGATGAGTTGATTTAATAAGATATGATGTGGCCATGTTATGTTCTAAGCTCAAATGGTAAGTTCTTAAGTGTTTGAGCTTGGGAATTTAAGTGTAATTTGAAATAGTCTGCTTAGGACAGCAGCAGTAACGTGACTTTAGAAAATCACCATAAATTTATGGACTTGAATTAGAGGCTAAATGAAACATTAAATTAAATCTTAATGAGTCTAGTTTCTTATAAAAGAAACCGTGTAAGAAAAGGAATTTCCGATAATGAGATATTTAAAGTTGTGTGAGACAGTGCAGAATGACACTGTAATCCTCTGTTCTGTATTTAGAAAATCATTATAAATTGTACAAAAATTTTTAAAAGACAAAATTTATATTCTAGATGCCTTAGTGAGTCTAGTTTCAAATGAAATAAACTAGAACATATTTTGAATTTTTTACAATGAGAAATTTGATTCGTAGTGAAGAGTGGTCAGCATAGTCAAACAGTGAAATAGTGGAAACTTGAAGAAAAATCTGGCATTGATTGGAAAAACCAAAAATTCTGAAAATTTGTTGGATAAAATATGTATTAGTCTATTTTCAGGGAAAATTAACGGCACTTCATTTGGAGTTTCGTAGCTCCATTTACGAATAATTTAATGACTGTTGCTCAGGAAAAACAGCTTGTGCTGAATTTGTGATTATGTTGTAAACCTTAATAAAACTATTTGAGTTGCTTATAAGCTATCATTAAATATTGGTAATCAAAGTACCAAATCCGTATTAAAGTGAAGCTATAAGCCGTAAATGACTAGTATACCTAGTCAATTTTGTTATGATGAAATTGATGTACAAGGTGTGTATATGTGATAAGGCCTAATGGTCGATGTGATGAATGTGAAAGTGTATATATGTGATAAGGCCGAATGGCCAATGTGATGAATGTGAAAGTGTGTATATGAGATAAGACCTAATGGCCAATGTGATGAATATGAAAGTGTATACATGAGATAAGACCTAATGGCTGATGTGATGGATGTGAAGGTGTATATATGTGATAAGGCCGAATGGCCAATGTGATGGATGTGAAAGTGTATAAATGTGATAAGCCCCGAAGGGCATTTGTGTCAGTACTATATCCGGGTTAAAACCCCGTAGGCTTTATGCGAGAATATTATCCTAATTAATGTCCGTAGGCTTCGTGCTCGTACTATATCCGAGCTTTAAAGACCCGACGGCTAAATGCTAGGATTCAAGTAAGACTTTGGTATTGAGTATGTGCAATAAGTTACCATCAAATAAGTATTATGTATTTCAGACGTTCAGGTACGTATTACTTACTCATCGGTGGAGTGATTTCGAGGTGAATTATCAGTATCAAAGAGGTAGGTAAATGTGATTAATATTATAACTCCAAATATGAGAATGATCTAATTGGTAATGGTATGCTTGTATAATGAAGTATGTGATGAAATATTCTTATGTATTAGTACATATTCTGCCCAAAAGCCTTATGATTTGAGTATAGGTTGGGTTCAGCTAGATGTGCCAGTACAAGGTAAGGATTATGTTTTGTAAGCTTACGTATATGTGATAAGGAATATGTTTGGTTCTTTATGTGCCTACGGAAATTTAGTACTTGTCATGTTGAAATACTTAAAAATATGGATGTGATTATGAACAAGTGGAAAGGATTATTGAAAGTTGAAAATTGATGAAGAATGTGCTTTGGAAATATTTGACCATCTAGGTCATTATCATTCGAAAGTATATATGTGACAGCCAAGTGATGCGTTTATTGATATTATAGTTCGAGATGAAGCTCTAGATTAACTTCATCGAACAGTTGAAATGAATGACCAATGATAGTGAATGAGAACACTTTGTTTTGCTTAAAACTTACTAAGCTTACAAAAGCTTACTCTGTTCGATCATGTTTTGGTTTATAGGTTGTGGATTCTGACTACCAGTTCGGGGATCATCAGCACTTCGTCACACTATCTACCATTACGGCACCTATGTAATTAGACTTAGCTTATGGCATGTATAGGATAGACAATATAGTAGAATGATATTTTGACTATTGTATATAAGCCATATGAAAATGGCATCTTTTGGATGTTTACTTAAAGAAGTTTACATTTTATCCCTGGTTGTGTTTAGTGTTTATCCAAATGAATGATCTTAAAAAAAAAAGTTTTACTGTTCTGTCATGAGTTACAAGTCCGGTAATGCCCCTTACTTATTCCGGCGATGGTTATGGGATAGGGGTGTTAAATTGTCCCCATTGCCTCTTATAACTTTTCCAAAACCTCGAGGTGAATCTCGAGTCTCTATCCGAAATAATCGACAAAGGAACTCCATGTAACCTCACAATCTCAGAGACATACAAGTTGGCCAATTTTTCGAGAGAGTAATCGGTACGCAATGCTATAAAATGTGCCGACTTTGTTAGCCTATCCATAACAACCCTAACAGCATCCTTTTCTTCGGGGTTACCGGAAAACCCATCACAAAATCCATGGTGATCTGATCCCACTTCCACTCAGGAACCATGATAGACTGAAGTAGACCCGATGGCACATTATGTTCAGCCCTCACTTGCTGACACACAAGACACTTGGAAATGAACTCTGAAATATCTCTTTTCATCCCCGACCAACAATACATTTTCTTCAGGTCGTTGTACATTTTTACACCGCCCGAGTGGATGGACAAACAACCACTATGTGCCTCTCATAGAATCATCTAAATAAGCTCATTGTCCTTGGGTACACAAACTCTATTTTTGGACATTAAACATCCATCAACACCAATACGAAACTTGCATTCATTTTCTGTCTCACACTGAGCCATTTTAGCTCGCAACTCTTTATCACCTTCTTGAGCTTCACAGATCTCTTGTAGAAATGTCGGTCTAGCTCTAAACTCTGCCAAGATCGAACCATCGCTAGACATAGACAAATGAGTCTTCTTGGCTCTTAAAGTGAACAATGGCTTTCTACTCAAAGCATTGGCCACTACATTCTCCTTTCCCGGATGGTAGTCGATAGTCAATCCATAATCCTTTATTAGCTCTAACCATCGTCATTGCAACAAATTTAACTCCTTTTGAGTCATCAAGTACTTAAAACTCTTGTGATAGGTGAATACTCGACATTTCTTTCTATACAAATGGTGTCTCCAAATCTTTAATGCGAACAAAATGGCGACCAACTCTAGATTGTGCATGTGGTAATTTTCCTCATGTGGCTTTAGCTGTCTTGAGGCATAGGCTATAACCTTTCGTTCTTACATAAGCACGCACCCCAAACCATTCAAGGAGGTGTCACTATAAATCACAAATTCGTTACCTGACTCTGGTTGCACTAACATTGGGGCTTCAGTCAACAAAGCCTTTAATTGCTCGAAACTCTGTTGGCACTTTTCTATCCATTCGAACTTTACATCTTTTTGCAGCAGTTTTGTCGTCGGGGTAGCTATCATAGAGAATCTATTTACAAACCACCTATAGTATCAGCCCAAACCCAAAAAGCTTAGGACCTCTGTCACATTCTTCGGCGGTTTCTATTCAACAATAGCCAAGATTTTGCTTAAGTCAACTCTAATCCCATCACTCGACACAATGTGTCCTAGAAATCCAACCTCCTTAAGCTAGGATTCGCTCTTACTGAACTTGGCATACAATTGTTTGTCTCTCAGGGTCTATAATACAATCCTTAAATGTTTCGTGTGCTCACTCTCATTACGCGAATAAATTAGTATGTCGTCAATGAATACAAGGAAAGACTTATCTAGATACGATCGAAAAATGTGGTTCATCAGATCCATAACTACCGCCAGGGCATTAGTCAAACCAAAGGGCATGACAAGGAACTCATAATACCCTATCTTGTCCGAAACGCAGTCTTCGGTATATCTTTCTCTTTCACCCTTAACTAGTAGTATCCTGACCTCAGGTCTATTTTGGAAAATACAATGGCTCCCTTTAACTGATCAAACAGGACATCGTTCCTTGGCAAAGGATACTTTGTTCT
The DNA here is from genome assembly GCF_007990345.1 of Gossypium hirsutum. Taxonomy (NCBI): domain Eukaryota; kingdom Viridiplantae; phylum Streptophyta; class Magnoliopsida; order Malvales; family Malvaceae; genus Gossypium; species Gossypium hirsutum. The sequence goes on along the minus strand of NC_053428.1, from coordinate 91,892,481 downwards.
TCACTGTTACCTTATTGAGCTGTCTATAGTTGATACATAACCTCATCGACCCATCTTTCTTTTTCAAAAATAACACTGGTGTGCCGCACGGTGAATAAGTAGGTCTCACGAAACCTTTATCCACCAATTCTTAAAGCTGAGCCTTTAACTCCTTTAATTCGGTTAGATCCATCCTATACGGAGCAATCGAGATGGGTGTCGTACTGTTGTAACACCTTGATTTTGGGACTAGTGGGAACAGTGGTTTCGGGACCACAAATCTGACGATGAAAATTTTATTTTTTTATTATATTTTTAGGGTCTAAAATTTCACAGAATAATTTCATGAAAATTTTGTTCAAAAATTTTGACATTCGGGACTTAATTTAGTCAAAATGACTAAATCGTAAATAGTGCCAAAGTTGAGTTCTACATACTAGAGGTGTCCAATTGTTATGAAATTTTAAATTGAGGGTCCTTAAATGGTAATTAGACCATTGGTTAATTGTTGGACAAAAATAGACATGAAATGGGTGTAATAAAATATTTTTATGTTAGGGGTATTTTGGTAAACTAATAATTAAAAGTATTAAAAAGGGAAATAAGCCAAATTATCTATCATCTTCTTCATTCAACCATTTCTACCAGTAGCAACCATGGTTAAGGTTAGTTCAAACTCCCAAGCTCGATTGTAAGGGCTCCTTAGCCCCGTTTTTAAAGTTCTTTACATTTTTGAAATCCCAGTAACTTGGTTAAGCTTATTCTAGCAATAATTTAACCTAGAGTTTATATTTGGAAAAATACCCATAGGTGAACTGTGTTTATTTTGATGTTTTATGGTAGAATATGAAGCTTGAAATTGTGTTAAACAACTTTTCCTAAGCGATTTTACGTGAAAACGAGTAAAACGACATAATCAGTAAAAATACCTAATGTTCATAAGTACATGTTAGAGTGTGAATTTGATGTTGCTATAGAAGGGAAAAATGATCAGAATGTAATAAAACGTAATAAAATAGGATGAAGCTTAATTTATGAGCCTAGGGGAAAAAATGTAATTTTGACAAAGTTTAGGGGTAAATTTGTAATTTTTCCAAAATATGATTTTGGGTCAATTTGAATAATGTGAGTCCTAATTAGGCTATATTTGTAATGATAGAGCAAGGAAAATTGAAATTCGGGCTAAAATCGGCAAAATACCAAGTTGTGGACAAAATGGTAAAAATGACCATTTTCGTATACGAGGTAAGTTCGTGTGTTAATAATAATGCAATACCATACTTGAATCATAATTTTCTATTGTTATGGCATAAATTGTATGATTTAATATGTTTAGGAGAAGTTGATGGATGGTGTGTATGATATGGAAAATGTGATGCTTGTTGTGTCATGTGAAATTGAATGGCAAATTATTGTTACATGAATTGAATGTTAAATTACTATTACATGGGTTGTATGAATTGCTACACGGTTGTACCTGATGAGATTTTGACAAGTTTGTACGTAAATAATTTATCGATTCTTTTTATTTTATTATATTTTTTTATCATATGAAATGTGGTTGCCTATAGAATGATTATTTGTTGTAAATTGCAAATTGAAAAAGGACTATGAATAAATTTGTAACATGTTGGAAAGTGAAGAATTTCCCAGTTAAGCCTTCAGAATAGAAACAATACGAATGATCTATTGTGAGGTCACGTGTGTAGTACTAAGTGTAGGCTACTACGCGTACCGGATAATTGGTCGCATGTGTAGTACTAAGTGCTGGCTACTATGCATACCCGATAACTTCGATCACGTGTGTAGTACTAACTGCAACTACTACGTGTATCAGATGGTTAGGTCACGTGTGTAGTACTAAGTGCAGGCTACTATGCGTACCAGATAGCCTTGTCTACAAGTGTGAAAATATGTGCAGGCAACTGAGTATCAGTTATTATTCCGAAGAGTTCAACGGGAAAATCGATTAAGTAGAAATACATGTGAACATGATTATATGATGAATAAATGCAGGTATATGTTTATGAAAATTATGAGCAATATTCTCGATATTTGAGTGAACTTCGATAAGATAAAATGGATTAAGTGAAATTATGCAAGAGTGAATTTTAGTAGTAAAACAGTGTTGGACAGCTGCAGTTGCGTGACTTTGAAATTTCACCAAAAATTGTGTAAGTTGAATTAAATTTAAAAAAAAATTAAACAGTGTTGGACAGCAGCAGTTGCGTGACTTTGAAATTTCACCAAAAATTGTGTAAGTTGAATTAGATTTCAAAAAAATAAGGAATTAAATATCAATGAGTCTATTTTCATATAAAAGAAACAGGGGGAGAAAAAGAGTTCTATATTATGTGATATTCTATTTTTTGTGAGATAGTGTCAGAATGAATTCGAGATTCCCTATTCTGAATTGGAAAAATCATTAAAAATTGTACAAAAATAATTATGAGTTATAATTTATATGAATAGAATCCTCAATGAGTCTACTTTTAGGAGGAATTGACAGAAACATTATCCAAGTCCTGAAATATGAGATAATTAATTTTTAGTGAAGAGAGCTCAGAACTGTTGGATAGGAAAACAGGGGAAATTTTAATGAATAAACTGTACTAATTGGATAAATCAAAAGTTCTGGAAATTTTATGGAAGAAAGGTATATGAGTCTAGTTTCAAGGAAAATTAATAAAACTAAATTTGGAGTTTTTTACCTCCAGATATAAATGATTTAGTAACTATAACTTGATAAATCAACTTAACCTGAACATGTGTAATTGTACAATTATAGTGTTTTATCTTGAAAAGCATGTTAGTAATTGCTTATGAATTTCATATGGACTTACTAAACGTAAAGCTTACCCATCCTCTCATTTTCTTTAGTATTTACAGGTCGGTTCGGGGTTGGAGATCGTTGGAGGCAAAATCACACTATCAAACTATCATTTTTGGGAGAATTAATTCAAATATTAGAAATATCAAGTGAGTAGCATGTATAGGAAGTTGGTTTGTGATATGGATGTTTAATTGAAAAATTGGTAACTACATTATGATGGTATAAAATGAGAATAAGATTTAGCATGTCTAGTTCTAGTTAATGTAAGAATGTATATTATATATAAGATGGTAAGCAAATATGTTTAAAGTAAATGACATGTTGTTGCATGATTATGGACGTGTAAGTGCTCATTTATGCCACGTTATATGTCTTTAAATATGAGTCTATACATGTGTTCAAAAAGTTTTGAATTAAATGAAATTTTATGTTTCGGTTTTCGCCTATGTGTATGGTTAAGTTGGGTAATGCCTCGTACCTTATTCTGGCCTTGGATACGGGTAAGGGGTGTTACTTTTGGTGGTATTAGAGCTATGGTTTGGTCAGTTCTCGGACTAACCTAGCATGTGCAAAAGTCTAGTTATACATGCCACGGGTCCGTGATAGTGTGATGTCTCCCGATGCGTAAGAGCACCGTCTTATTTAGACAAAGGTACTCTCTAACCGAGCTGCACCGACCATGTTCAAGGTGATTGAAGGTATTTGAGGAAAATTATGATTATGATAAGTCTTGGTTTAGAAAAGTATGAATAAAATTTTATGATATATATGTGATAACACGTGATATGAAAGTTTATGTTGTGATAAATATCTATATTTGCTTAATGCTCATATGATGTAGTGCACTTGGCTTACTTAACAAGTTGAATGGGATAATTGGAAAATTGGTGTAAACCATCATGAATGTTGTGTTGCCTGAAATGAATGACATGATTTTGACGATGTCGCTATGATGATGAAAGTTGTGTCATATGTATATGTATAAGAAAGTCGATTCAGAGGCCCTACAACCCCTCCCCCTTATCGAAGTGGTGCTTATAATGGAATTTCATGAGATTTGTACTGAATAAGTTCCCAGTTGAAAAATCAAAGATTTCAATGATAGAATAATTATAAGTATGATTAGAGATTGAGAATGAGTTGATAAGTAAAGTCATAGCCAGAAAAGTATCAGGTTGACATAAAGATTATTGGAGCTATGCACTGTCCCAGTTTGAGAATGAATTTACTTTGGTAAATTGAATTACTCAGGTACAAGGTCAAGAAAAGTGTAAATCAAAATTTATTCACAACTAGTCTTCTTTAGTGAAAGGTCTAACATGAAATTTGTGATGGCAGAACTAGTTCTGGGAAATGATATTTGAAATGTGTATTATCTAAGTGTGACAGTAACGGCTGAATAGATTTAACAATTTCTTCTGAGATGTTCTATGTATTTATCCATTCTCAGAAAAATTTCTATGGCTGTTGATCTTTTGAAGAAATTCTTGTTATATGGGAATGTTTTCTAATTTTGTTATTAGATAGAAGCATTGGTACTCTGACTAGTTTATAATTTGTATTGCTGTATTTCCTCGGGCATTTTATTACATTTTGTCTTACAAGAATTGATAAGAGGATATGTATGATATTAAGATATTGTTTCTTCTATTTGATGCTCCATTTGATAAATATGTATGGGAAGATACATTGTTCTTGTTATAATTGATTCAGATTAAATGATGTTTTCTTCTGGACTTCTTTTCTCTGAAGAACTTTTGAGATCTTCCATATTTTCCTATGAGTTTGGTTTTCAATTTTTTGGCATGGTATCGTATCTTGGATTTCTTTATTCGATTTTCTTGTTATCTTTATTCCATAATTTGTCAATTATGACTTATGATCGAAGTGCGTTCTTCAGCTCGTGATAATCATGACAAGCATGACTATACTTCTGATTTGATCTTGGTAATGTGGTGATTTTAGTATTGGAATTTCTCAAATTTCCGTGTAAGGATTTGACAATAGTAAAGGCATAAGTGATAAAAGCACGAGTTTCAATCGGTATGGTGGATTACTTTTCTCAAGTAAGCCAATTATAGTTAATGTCTTCAATTGAGATATTTTGATTACTTGAGCTAATGCATTTGAGATGGTTTTGATTAGCATAAGGAATGAATAGTAAAGGACTGTACGATGAATTGTTTAGTAATTAGAAGAAAGGATTACTTGAAATGTCATTCAACGATGTTTAAATCGGCTCGAGTGTTTAATCTGTGTGAATTATTTATTTGAAAGATTTCATATGACAATTATGTCAGGATCATTTTTCCCAAATCTGATAATAGAATTTCATTTATTTACGGGTAAAAGGCAAACAGTCAGAACGAGAAGTGTATATCTCTTAGAAAATTTTGATATGAGTTAAAGCTACTAAGAATTATAAAATTTTAATCTTGCGAAAGCTGAAAAGTTTATTACATATTAGCAAGGTTTGGACAGATGAGAATATTACAAACCAAAGTGTCTGAACTGGACTAGTTTGCATTGAGTAAAGATTTCCTAATTTTCAGTAATGCACTGTGGTATGAAGGGAGATATGTTTCAAGAAAATAAGGAAAATGTGATAGTGAGTAGTAAACTAAAAGAGTATAGTGAGGATCGACTTCTGATATTGAATTTCAGATTGGATTTGATTCATGGTATTATTATTCCGAGGCTTATACAGAAAGAACTGTACGAAGCTCACAGTGAAAAGTTGCCTATTTATTCGGAGAGTAATGACGTGTACAATAATTTGATTCAGATGTTATTGGATTGTGATTTATCAATGATGAAAATCTGTATGATTATTTCAGAAGAGTGCAGGTCCCTTTGATTGTTGGATTTCTTGGAATTCTAGTCTCCATAAACCAAATTGAGATCCGGGTTTTATGTCATGATATCATGGGAAATTGAGAATCCTTTGAAAATTTATGAACAATTGGGAGTTGAGTCCGTATGCTTTCAAATCATATGAGAAATTAAAGAGATGTATTGGAGGCACCGCTTGAGCGAAGGTACTTTGGTATCGAGTATGAGATTGAGGAATCTAAGTGAAGACCACTTTTCCGGTAAGATTTTCGGGGACAAAAATCCCTAAAGTGGGGAGAGTTGTAACACCCTGATTTTAGTCCTAGTCGGAATAGTGGTTTTGGGACCACAAATCCGACGATAAAAATTTTATTTTTTTATTATATTTTTATGGTCTAAGATTTCACGGGTTAATTTTGTGAAAAATTAGTTCAAAAATTTTGACATTCGGGCACTTAATTTAGTCAAAAGGACTAAATCGTAAAAAGTGCAAAAGTTGAGTTCTACATACTAGAGGTGTCCAATTGTTATGAAATTTTAAATTGAGGGTCCTTAAATGGTAATTAGACCATTGGTTAATTTTTGGACAAAAATAGACAAGAAATGGGTGTAATAAAATATTTTTAAGTTAGGGGTATTTTGGTAAACTAATAATTAAAAGAATTAAAAAGGGAAATCAGCCAAATTAGCTATCATCTTCTTCATTCAACCGTTTCTACCAGCATCAGCCATGGTTAAGGTTTGTTCAAACTCCCAAGCTCGATTGTAAGTGCTCCTTAGCCCCGTTTTTAAAGTTCTTTACATTTTTAAAATCCTGGTAACGTGGTTAAGCTTATTCTAGCAATAATTTAACCTAGAGTTTATATTTGGAAAAATACCCATAGGTGAAATGTGTTTATTTTGATGTTTTATGGTAGAATGTGAAGCTTGAAATTGTTTTAAACAACTTTTACTAAGTGATTTTGCGTGAAAACGAGTAAAACGACGTAATCGGTAAAAATACCTAATGTTCATAAGTACATGTTAGAGTGTGAATTTGATGTTGCTATAGAAGGGAAAAATGATCAGCATGTAATAAAACATAAGAAAATAGGATGAAGTTTAATTTACGAGCCTAAGGGAAAAATGTAATTTTGGCAAAGTTTAGGGGCAAAATTGTAATTTTTCAAAAATATGATTTTGGGTCAATTTGAATAATGTGAGTCCTAATTAGGCTATATTTGTAATGATAAAGGAAGGAAATTTGAAATTCAGGCTAAAATCGGCAAAATACCAAGTTGTGGACAAAATGGTAAAAATGACCATTTTCGTGTACGAGGTAAGTTCGTGTGTTAATAATAATGCAATACCATATTTGAATCGTAATTTTATATTGTTATGGCATAAATTGTATGATTTAATATGTTTAGGAGAAGTCGATAGATGGTGTGTATGATATGGAAAATGTGATGCTTGTTGTGTCATGTGAAATTGAATGGCAAATTATTGTTACATGATTGAATGTTAAATTACTATTACATGGGTTGTATGAATTGCTACACGGTTGTACTTGATGAGATTTTGACAAGTTTGTACGTAAATAATTTATCGATTCTTTTTATTTTATTATATTTTGTTATCATATGAAATGTGGCTGCCTATAGAATGATTATTTGTTGTAAATTGCATATTGAAAAAGGACTATGAATAAATTTGTAACATGTTGGAAAGTGATGAATTTCCCGGTTGAGCCTTCGTAATAGAAATGATACGAATGATCTATTGTGAGGTCACGTGTGTAGTACTAAGTGCAGGCTACTACGTGTACCGGATAATTGGTCGCATGTGTAGTACTAAGTGTAGGCTACTATGCGTACCCGATAACTTCGATCACATGTGTAGTACTAAGTGCAGACTACTACATGTATCAAATGGTTAGGTCACGTGTGTAGTACTAAGTGCAGGCTACTACGTGTAACGGATAATTGGTTTCATGTGTAGTACTAAGTGTAGGCTACTACATGTAACGGATAATTGGTCGCATGTGTAGTACTAAGTGCAGGCTATTATGCGTACCAGATAGCCTTGTCTACAAGTGTGAAAATATGTGCAGGTAACTGGTATCAATTATTATTTTGAAGAGTTCAACGGGAAAATCGATTAAGTAAAAATACATGTCAACATGATTATATGATGAATAAGTGCAGGTACATGTTTATGAAAATTATGAGCAATGTGCTCGATATTTGAGTGAACTTCTATAAGACGAAATGAATTAAGTGAAATTATGTAAGAGCGAATTTTAGTAGTAAAACAGTGTTGGACAGTAGCAATTACGTGACTTTGAAATTTCACCAAAAATTGTGTAAATTGAATTAAATTTCAAAAAAATTATGGAATTAAATATTAATGAGTCTATTTTCATATAAAAGAAACAAGAGGAGCAAAAGATTTCTATATTATGTGATATTCTAATTTTTGTGAGATAGTGTTAGAATGAATTCGAGATCCCCTGTTCTAACTTTGAAAAATAGTTAAAAATTGTAAAAAAAAATAATTACACATTATAATTTATATGAATAGAATCCTCAATGAGTCTACTTTCAGGAGGAATGAATGGGAACATCATCTGAGTCTCAAAATATGAGATAAATAATTTTTAGTGAAGAGAGCTCAAAACTATTGGACAACGAAACAGGGGAAAATTTAATGAATAAAATTTACTAATTAGCTTCACAAAAAATTCTGGAAATTTTATGGAAGAAAGGTACATGAGTATAGTTTCAAGGAAAATTAACAAAACTAAATTTGGAGTTTTGAACCTCCAGATATAAATGATTTAGTAACTATAACTCGATAAAATAGCTTAACCTAGACATGTGTAATTGTACAATTATAATGTTTTTTCTTGAAAAGCATGTTAGTAATTGCTTATTAATTTCATATGGACTTATTAAGCGTAAAGCTTACCCATCCTCTCCTTTTCTTTAGTATTTGCAGGTCGGCTCGGGGTTGGAGATCATCGGAGGCAAAATCACACTATCAAACTATCATTTTTGGTAGAATTAATTCAAATATTAGAAATATCAAGTGAGTGGCATGTATAGGAAGTTGGTTTGTGATATGGATGTCTAATGGGAAAATTGGTAACTACATTATGATGGTACAAAGTGAGAATAAGATTTAGCATGTCTAGTTCTAGTTAATGTAAGAATGTATATTATATACAGGATGGTAAGCAAATATGTTTAAAGTAAATGACATGTTATTGCATGATTATGGACATGTAAGTGCTCATTTATGCCACGCTATATGTCTTTAAATATGATTCTATGCATGTGTTCAAAAAGTTTTGAATTAAATGAAATTTTATGGCCCGGTTTTCGTCTATGTGTATGGTTAAGTCTGGTAATGCCTCGTACCCTGCTCCGGCCTTGGATACTGGTAAGGGGTGTTACATTTGGTGGTATCAGAGCTATTGTTTAGTCGGTTCTCGGGCTAATCTAGCATGTGTAAAAGTCTAGTTATACATGCCATTGATCTGTGATTGTGTGATGTCTCTCGACGCGTAAGAGCACCATCTTATTTAGACAAAGGTACTCTTCGATGAGGACTGATGGGATTTCCCATCTGTCTCCTCTTTAAATCTCGCGACTCAATAGCTGCTGTAATACCCCTACCCGTATCCATTGCCGGAATAGGGTACGAGGCATTACCGGAGTTTACTGAACATTTTCAGATAATTCTGAGTCATTTATTATGCAGATTTTGAAAATAATTATAACGTCGCTCTATTGGGCCCTCGAAGCCCCACACATACACTAGAAACCAACTGGAATTAAATCGGGATTATAAAAAAAAATCACAAAATCTTAAATTTTATTTTCATCTAAGTACTTACCATTTCAATGCTCCTTATAATTAAACATATTACGATTCAATTAATAGCTTGGTATTTGTCTAAGCGTCAAACAACATCATTGTTAATATACTTGTACATATTTCATATAAATTCAACATTGGTATACTTATTTTCTTGACATGTCACACTTGAGTTTAATAATTGTCTTTACTTACATAATTTCCTTGTATCAACATATCAAAGACAATCATATATGTACATGTCATGAAACATATCATTCTCTTACCGTTATTTTTTTCATAAGTATATATATCAATCATTTCATTATATCAATATTTCATACTCCATCATTTCTATATATTTTATGTATATTTATTCCGGTAAATTTTATGTCAAACTTAACATAAATTATATTCCATGTACTTACTCTTATTTTGTTTATCTATCTTCATAATTATTTCATACAACTATTTTGTACATATATTTCCATATGACCAGTTTTTGTATGCATTTCACACAACCATTTCATATAACCATTCACCATCCGGTACATATTACCTGAATATCAATTGTTCAATAGATGTCATAGCGTCTCCCATCCACGGTCTTATTTATCTTTGACATGATGCCATAGTGTCTTTCAACTATGGTCTTACTCATTTTCTGTCATGTTGCCATGGTATCTTTCAACCATGTTCTTATTCATTTTCCCATCATGTTGCCATGGTATCTTTCAACCATGGTCTTATACATTTCATGTCACGCTGCCATGGTATCTTTCAACCATGGTCTTATTCATTTTCTATCATGTTGCCATGGTATCTTTCAACCATGGTCTTACACATTTCATATTAGGTTGCCATGGTATCTTTCAACCATGGTCTTACACATTTCATATCAGGTTGCAATGGTATCTTTCAACCATGGTCTTACACATTTCATATCAGGTTGCCATGGTATCTTTCAACCATGGTCTTACACATTTCATATCAAAGAGCACACTCCTGCGAACCTCATCCTTACAGTGGGATTACCAGTCCAGGCTAAATCCCCTGTAATATAAACTCATAGAGTATTGTCAGGATTACCAGTCCAGGCTAAATCCCCTGCAACGACAATTACTCTAATGAGCTTGGATCTGAATTACCAGTTCAGGCTAAATTCAGACCCTAATTCGGATTACCCCTCCGAGCTAAATCCATTTTCCACATATTCTTCGGGAGGGCTATATCAGGATAGGATCACCCGTCCGGGCTAGATCCTTTTTATCGTCAATTCCTTTTTAGAGATCCATCGAATTTTCCTTTTATTCAACCGGGATTTCTTTCCCCTTTTTTAATCAAATATATCAATGTTTTATCAATTTTCATATAATAAACATTCAAATCATATTCATATCAAAAACATACATTTCAAACATTTAAGAATATAATTCAAGTTACACGAACTTACCTAGCGAAATTGCAGAAATATCAAGATTTAGGGGCATTTTGGTAATTTACCATTTTCCCGATTTTCACTCGATCTTAAATTCACAATTTCATTCAATTTATTAATTTGGATAATAAAACAATTCATTTCCTTCAATTTGGTCATTCTTGACATTTTTACAAAATTGCCCTTGAAGTTTTACTTTTATTCAATTTAGTCCTTAAGCCTAAAACATGCAAATTAGCCATGCTAGTTGGATATTTATATATATTTTCCTCCCCTTTTCCTCTCCATTTCACATTTTTAATGTATATAACACACTTGTAAGTAACATCATCTATAATTTTTATTATTTACTTTTATGAATATTCAAGCTATCCATCTGTGTCATAGTCACTAAATTATCTATATCTGGAGCTATAGAACTCCAAATTAAGATCAATAAATTTTCTCTGAAACTATACTCATATATATTTTTACCATAAAATTTTCATAATTTTTTGTTTATCCAATAAGTACATTTTATTCTTTAAAGTTACCCATATTCTGCTGTCTGACAGTTCTGACCCTTCTTCACTAAAAACTAATTATCTCCTTGTACAGAATTCGAATGATATTTCCGTTTATTTATCTTGGAAATAGACTCATTCAGGATTCTAAAAATATAAATTTAATCCCATAATATTTCTATCCTATTTTTTATTATTTTCCAAAGTCAGAACAGGGGATCCCGAATTCATTCTGACTTTGTCTTACAAAATTCATTATATCTCATGATTTACAAATCCATTGCTTACACCGTTTCTTCTATGAGAAACTAGACTCAATAATATTTAATTACATATTTTTTTCATATTTTAATTTGATTTCTAAAATTTATGGTGATTTTTCAAAGTTACTCTACTGCTGCTGTCCAATATTGTTTTAGTGCAAGCTGTTTATTACCATTTTTTTCCTTAAGCTTTAATAAATAACAATTTCGTTCCTACTCAATTAGCCTCTCAATTGAGCTGATTTCTCTCAATTAACACTTTATTATATCACTTTAAACTACTTTACAACTTTTGGAAATCATAATTTCAGCACTAGACTTTATTTTCAAACATTTTCACAATTAGGTCCTAAACTCAATTTCCATTAATTTTACTTGATAAAATTATCATATATCAAAATTAAAGCTTCAATTCTATGTTTATTCATCATATGCTTCCAGCACATATCCATAATAACTTTAAAAATTAGCCCTTCAACATAAAACTTATGAATTACTTTACAATTCAATCAATATTTCATTTCTAACTTGAATTTCTATCAATTAAACCCTTATTTCATCATTTTACTCAACATGAACATTATCTAGAAATCTATTAACTTTCAAAATATCAACTTAATTTTATCAAATTCTTATTCTAAAGCTTCTAAAACATCAAAATTAAGTAAAAAGGGCTAAATTGACTCACTATTAAACTTCCAAGCATCACACCTTGAATTTTCCCCTTTTCTTCTTTCTTTTCTCTTTTTCTTTCTTTTCTTCCCTTGCTCTTTGTTTCGTTTGCTTTGTTTTCTTCATTTCTATCCTTTTTTTTATTTCTTTTTCATATATATATACACATATGTATTTATACTTAAATAATAAGTATTATTTATTTATTCATGTGTATATTATTAGTACATTTGTATTCATTTATAACCATACATTTGTCATTATTTAATATATTTATCATATAAAATCTTATAATATAATTATTTAATTAATAAATATCTTTTATAATATAATAAATATCTATTTAATATCTAATACATGTTTTACAAATGTATGTATTTTCATCCATACACTTGTATATTTTATTTACTATACATTTGTTTTTGTACTAATTTATGTATCATATAAATATCTTATAAAATAATTATAAAAAATTAATTTAATATCATTTATTACTAATAAATATATACATTTTATAATTTGAAATCTAAGTAAAAATCTTAGATTTTTACTTTATATGCTGCCTCACTTATGCTAAATGGCATAATTTCCATTTTGGTCCTTTTTATTTTCTTTTAATCTATAATTAAACTTTCACACTTTATTCAATTTAATCATTTTATCAATTCTTAATTAAGCTAAATTCACTTAATTAAACTCTAATTAACCACTCAATTAACTTTTTTTTAAAAAAATTATAATTATTTACGGATCCATTTTTCAGTAACGGAGATTCGAAAATACACTTTTTCCGATAACCGTAAAATTTGAGTTATTATAGCTGCTTTCCTCCTCTCTTTTACCAGCTTTTCTGCCTTGCATACTCTCTCAACCAGCATTACAAATTCTCTTAGTTATAGGATGCCAACAAATACTCGGATAACTTCATTAAGACCATCCTCGAACCTCTTACACATAGTGGCTTCTGTAGACACGCATTCCCGTACATACTTACTGAGCCTCACAAATTCACGCTCATTTTCAGTCACCGACATTCGGCCTTGCTTTAGCTCTAGGAATTCCTTCCTCTTTTGATCTACAAACCTTTGGCTAATATAATTTTTCTAGAATTCTTCCTAGAAGAATTCCCAAATGATCCTCTCTCTCGGTACAACAGACACGAGAGTATTCCACCACTGATAAGCCGAATCTTGTAGGAGTGACACTGTACACTTCACAAACTCTTCAGGCGTGCACGAAAATTCATCAAATACCCTGATGGTATTCTTGATAAACGCCAAATTATACATATTTTTGCCCCAAATACTTAGCATTATGGATGTTTATCACTAGATTTGTGGATTTTGGTGATCTTAATCCAGTTATTTCATGTTTTCTACTCAGGAGAGCACCAAGAGTCAAAAGGAGCCAAAACAAGCCAAAAAGTGACAAAACAGACCAAATCGAGAAGATGACACGGCCTAAGCCTTGCCACATGGGCTGTTCACACGCTTGTGACTTTCGAGGGTGTCGACCAAGGTTTTCACGATTCACACAGCCTGGCCATTGGCTCACACGGTCGTGTGCAATTTAGTGGATCGAACACGGCCTGGCAAACACGTCACACGGTCGTGGCACATGGACGTGTCCCTTTTTTTCAAAGAGTTGTATTTTACATAGAAAAGGATACTTAGGGAGGAAGAAAACCAATCCAAAGCCTATATAAACACCCTAAGTATGACTTGGAAAAGAGGCCCTCTTTTAGAAATTTTCTGGAATACAGAACCACACGCCAGGAATTACTTGAAGGAAGCCAGACGTTCCATCCCAAAAGCCAGAGCTACTCTAAGACTGAAGATCTCTCTCAGAATTCCTTCAGGGATTTTAGAGTTTTCTTTATGTTTTGTTATTTTGTTATTATTATCTGAACTGTATGATAAATACTTGATTTGTTCTTAATTATGTGTCTGAATGCTTGAGTTAATATTCCGGGTATTAATTCATGATTTGATGTGCTTATGTAGAGGAGAAAAAGCCCCTGTCTAAGAGTAGATTTGGCATAATTAAGCGGAGTTGATCGAATGCCTAGAAATAGGGTTATGAGATTTTGCCGGATTAGGGTGAAACCTAATATGGGAGTCCATAGATCAATTTACTACTTCCCTAGGGGATTTAATTAAGAAAGAAATTTTGACTAATTCAACTGAGGGTTAGACGTTATTAGTCTCGAAAGGGATAATAACATAGGTTAGGGAGTCTCACGGATCAAGTCAAGTGAATAAATCGTCTGGTTCAGAGTCAGATAACAAGTGACATCTAGGTGGATTCCTCATTGGGTGTCATCTTTATCAAATTAATTTTCTTCAAGTTTTTTTCCAACTTTTATCTTTACTTTAGTTTAATTAGTTAATTAGTTTAGTTAATTAGTTTAATAAACAACCTCTCTTTATTTCTAGGTTAGATAATAAAAAGATAGTTATTACTAGTACTTTTGGTTCCTTGGGTAAGATATCCCGGTCTTGCCATTACTATACTATTGTTCGATAGGTGCGCTTGCCTTTTCGTCGTGATAATAGTTAGTCTAGTTTTGATCTTGATTTTAAATATGTATTACTTGTTACGAATCACGCGATCAATTCTCTAACCAAAACTTGGCTTTCTCCGGGTCGTTATCTAAGCTAGCCTAGAATTTCTCGACCCCTTGCTTCCTAATCTTGTCTACCGAAAGCTTCTCCCTCGTGATCAAGTCTGTGCCTTGCGTAGCTACCGAGGCATACTAAGGAATTGGAGGAGGTATGGGAGTGTCCGAATTTGCACGAACAAACTCCGTATACCAAGCATCCATCATTCGGAGATAGGCTTCTCTAGCCCCTCCACCTTGGCCCCTAGTTACGGGCTCACTCTCAACTAGCGCGGTCCCTTCAGCAAGAGCCAGCGTGTTACTTTCCACGTCATCTGGTGTAGCTCTATCAGGATCCATTTACTATATGAAAATACAATTTATAATCGTCAGAAGTTGTCACACTATCGATATATAGTTATGGCATGTATAACTAGATTCGAACTCCCGCTAGGTTAGCCTAGAACTGACTAAACCATAGCTCTGATACCACTAAATGTAACACCCCAAACTCGTACCCTTCATCAGGATGAAATACGAGGTATTATCTAACCTTAAACTGACGCTTTCATACATTTTTGAGTCACCAAACTCGACTCAATTTAAAAATTTTCAATTTCTATTTTAAACTTTTTATCATAGGCCAACGAGTCTCAAATCGACCATTGGATACTATTTGGGCTCAACTCAGGTCCTTCAGCCATTTATAGAAAATTTTCCTTTGAAACAGGGCACACGACCATGTCCCTGGCCCGTGTCCTTCACACGGCCATGACACGTCCATGTCCTAGCCCGTGTGTAAAAACTTGGACATTCTGTTTCTAACGTCAGCATACCCAAAATGTCACACGGCCAAGGCACACGCTCGTATACTAGGTCATGTCCATCATATGGCTGAGACACACGGCCGTGTCTCTGACCATGTGTATACTATCATGCATACAGACTTTAAATTTTTACGTGCAGGGGACACACGGTCAGACCACACGCCTATAGGGCAGACCGTGCATCATATACGGCCTAGATACATGCCCGTGTGTCTACCCGTGTGGACAATATAAGGCTACTTACCAAGCCTATTTGCCACCCTTACTTACACAACCTATATAATAGCAACCACAATCAAGATAAGACTAACTCATGCAACCAAATCAGCCGCAATAGACAACGTTCCATTTGTGCTTTTCACTCATCTATGAAAATAACATCTTTGTATATAAATCAAAATGAATGTTAGCCATTATTCAAGGCTTAATACAAAATGAGGGATTTATCCCAAGCCAACATATTCGACCAAAGTAATAATAACCCAAAACACAAGCCTAATTCTCTATACATGTCATACTCAAAAATATAAATCAAACTATACCGAATGCTTCGATTGATAATGTGATCTATATCTCTGACTTCCATTGATCCTTGAGCTAGATAGGCGACACTATAAAAAAATGAAAAAGGAGAGGGAGTAAGCATAAAGCTTAGTAAGTTGCACATAAATAAATATACAACACAACTTTACCATTCATCAACATCATAATACACAAGTGGCATAAAAAAATCTTACTCATCAATATTCAATACACCTCATATAGCATATATAGAGCTCACATTTCATACATACCATATAGGTACCTGTACCACTCACAACGCAGTTATACTCTCCTTGTTAACTTGAAATCATACTTTCACCGCTGAACCATTTGAACCATTATCAAATATTCATTTAGCCTCAAACATGGGGTCAGGTGCCGATGCCATGTCCCAGATATGGTCTTACACAAGTTCTAGCATATCTGTGTCGTTGCCATGTCCCAAACAAGTTCTTACACTGACACATCTCGTAGCCAACGCATGTCCTAGACATGTCTTACACTGGTTTACGTCTCGAGGCCGAAGCATGTCCCAGACATGTCTTGCACTACCACTCATCTCAATGCCGATGCCATGTCCCAGACATGGTCTTACACTGCCTCTCAAAATGTGGCCGATGCATGTCCCAGACATGTCTTACACTAGCTCACACAAGGGACCCAAATGTCATCGCATGAATACCTGATTTATTTCCTAAGGTTCAATCTGGAATTCTACTATCTTTATTCTTATCACATTTTCTCATTTCCACAATCAAGCAATTTATGCTATAATAATTTTAATAAAATTAAAGTACATATATTATTTATGTAGTTGTACTATTTACATACAACTTACCTCGGATTACAAAATGTGGTGACTAGTCGATTTTGTCGATTTGCTTGGCTTTTCCCCGGTCTAGGTTCGGATTCGGTATTATTTGATCTATAATAACAAAATGCACTTATTTAATCACTTTATCAACATAGACACTGAACAATTTATAGTTGGGAAAATGACAAATTTGCCCCTAGACTTTTACAAAATTACCATTTTACCCCTAAGCCCAAAAATCAGTTTTTATTGAATTTCTTCACATTTTAAGCCTAGCCGAACCCTTTGTACTCTTAAGCAACTCCAAATTTCCACTATTTCACACACTTATCATCTATTTTACAACTTATGCAAAACAGTCTTTTTAGGTGTTTTCATGCTAACACCTTTCACAAAAGTTGTTTATAAGTCACCCAAGACTCATTTTCTTCCTTAAAAACTCAGCAAACAGTAAAAATCCTTTCATGGAAAAATCCTACACTATTGATCATTTTGCAAAATAGTACCCTCATTTGAAAGCTCATGCTTCAAGGGCCTCAAAAATGTAAAAATCATCAAGAAAAACTATCAAAATCACTTACTTGTGAGGATTACAAGTTCCTAAAATTTTTAAGCTTTCAAACCCCCTTCAATGGCTGATTTTCGGTGGAGAAAGAAGATGAAAAAGGGATGATATCATCTTCCCTTTATTTACTCCTATTTTAGTCAAAATAAGCCACCTAACTTACCAAACTTTGAAAATTTGACCACCTTTGTCTCCTATGGCCTGCCATGCCTCCCTAAAGGGTCTAATTCCCCTTTAAAGACCCCCAATTTAGGTTCTCTAGCTATTTGACATCTTTAGCTAGCAATTTTGGACTTTTTCATTTTATGCGATTTAGTCTTTTTTCTCAATTAAGCTCACAAACGCTAAAATTACTTCACCAAATTTTTCATGAACTCTTAAAAACATGCTATAATATTAAAATAATAATAAAATAATTTCTCTAACTTCAGATTTGTGGTCCTGAGACCACTATTCCCATTAGGCCCAAAATCAGGCTGTTACAAAGGTAAGTTCATATGTGAATAATGCAATATGTATCATGTATAATACTTTGTTATTTTGTAAATTTAAATGTTATGTTGTTGATATATTTTGGGCTGTTACAAAGGTAAGTTCATATGTGAATAATGCAATATGTATCATGTATAATACTTTGTTATTTTGTAAATTTAAATGTTATGTTGTTGATATAAGTGAGCATTGATTCCTTCCATGAGAAAATGATGGATACTATGTACATTGAGATCGAGATTGCGAACAAGTCCCATAGTGATGCGATAAGTATGGAAATCCCATTTGAACCTTAGGAATAGTTTAGGATACAAGTGACATGTCACTAGGAACTATGTGATCTGAGCTCATGAGTTGTTGTCTGAGTTCATGATATGTATAACACATGTTATGGGGTTCCAGGTACTGGTCTTGTATGTCTACCAGTGACTGGGTAGTCTGACATGTGTTGCTGATACCCGACAGCTAGTGCGTGTAGCTACATCCTGATCGATAGCTTATATAAGCAGACCCGTGAGTAGCTTGAAAGCGAGAAACATGTGATATGTGATATGAGGTAGAGATGGCTACATATAGGGCACTTAGGTGCAAGAATTCTAATGTATCCGATGGTATTCCAAGTGTTCAACGGGTAGTCCAAAAAGAAGTTCAATGAGTAATTTTAGTGTATAAATCGAAGACGAGAAAGTAAGTTGTTATGTGCAAGTGGGCATAGGTATGTATATCAAACTCATGAGAACATCATGGGATATGATGAATGTTTCGTAAGAATATATATAAATATGAAGAATAAGTTTAAGTGATTTGATATAAAATGCAAGATTATGTTCATTATGATAAATGTATGATTAATGCTTGTTTAAATTTCATTTTATTTGCATGTGAACTTACTAAGCTTTAAAGCTTACTCCCCTTCCTTTCTCTTTCCTTATAGTGTCACCAAGCTAGCTTGAGGATCGGAGGACATCGGAATTTTCTATTACACTATCAATTGGAAAATTTGGTATAGTTAGATTCAACATATTGACAATGGCATTTATAGGGACTTGGTCTTTTTGTTGTGTGTCATATTGATTAGTCAAATGTTTTGGCTTATGATGATGTTGTGATTCATTTTGTATATGGCCAAGAGAGGTGGCTCATATTGATTATTTGGGTTGTACCCTAGTCAATTATGCATGCATGCAAATGTGTTATTGCTTGTTGTGGTTGCTTGATGGATGTGTGATAAGGCTTGTGATTGTTTATGATAATAAGTATGATGGATGGCATGTATGCTTAATGGATGAAATATGATTAATGTATAGGGAAATAAATCTATTACAAATGTATAACTTGGAAGTAGGATAACAGAGATAATTATCCATGAAATTGGTGTGGAATACCTTGGGTAAACCTACTAACTTGAATATGTTATACATTGACTTATTAAAAATAGAAAATGTCTATGTTTCATAGGATAAATGTGCCATGTTGTATGCCATGAAGTGGGATTAAATGTGTGAGTGCTTAAGGGTTGCAAATGGCTTGGAAAATAGCCAAGCAATTGTCCATATGGTTGGACACACGGACGTGTGTCTAGGCTATATGTGACACACAGTCTGTCCCATGGGCGTGCGGTTTGGCCGTGTGTCCCCTACACCCTAATTAATGCAGAATAGAATGCCCAATAGTAAACACATGGACAGATACACGACCGTGTGGAGGACACGGCCTCAGGACATGGGCGTGTACCCAGGCCATACGATGTCTACCTTAATTTCGAGAATTTAATTCGCACACGGCCAAGCACACAGGTGTGTGCTGTGGCTGTGTGACCTCATTTTGCTAATGATGTCATAGTCAGAGAGTTACACAGGCTGAGGACACGAGTGTGTCCCAAGCCACATGGGCGTTGGACTCTCCAAAACAAGAAAATTTTCTAAGTGTCGAAAAGGTTCTAAAAGTTCTCAGTTTAGTCCTGAAACGCTTTCGATGTATGTTTTGGGCCTCGTATGCCTTATAAGGGACAACTTTCATGTGATAGAAAAGTTTTAAAATTTGGACAAAATTTTATGCCCTGGTTTTGCATGTTTACTTGTGGTTAAATCTAGTAATGCCTCCTATCTTGTCTCGGCGTCAGACACGGGTAAAGGGTGTTACAATGTTCGCATAGCTTCCTTCAGGTCCCACATATCTTCTTTGATATCGTGATGTTGCGACAAGACTTTCACTAAAGCTATATGTTTTTTTCTCAGTTCTTTAATCTCATGAGCCAAAATTCTGATTCGGTCTTTGTTGTATGTCATGTCGGGTTGAATTTCAATCTCAGCTGGAGAAGCTACATGTGAAGGGTCCAATCTATATCAATGTAACATCGATACGTGAAACACATTGTGGATCTTCTAACTTAGTCGGTAAAGCTAGTCGATATGCCAGTGGCCCTATTCTTTCAAAAATCTCTATGGCTCAATAAAACACGGACTAAATTTGCCTTTGTGACTAAAACAAAGAATTTTCTTCCACGGAGATACTTTTAGAAACACTTTATCACCGAAATTTGCATGCTCTCCATACCTAGGGTTTTCAACATTTCAAGCTTAATAGTAAGTGCTCCCTAGCCACGTTTTTAATGCTCTTCATATTTTTGAGATCCTTGTAACATGCTCTCTCTATTTCTACCTATTTTTCAAGCTAGGGTTCATGTTCAAAAATTTACCCATGCATGAGATGTTTGTGTTTTGATGATTTATGGAGGAATATGAGAGTTTAAAGGATAGTAAACAACTTTTACTAAGTAGTTTTTCATGGAAATGGCTTGAGGGACCATTTTGTAAAAGTTAGGAAAACGGGTAGAAAAATGTGAAATGAAAGAAAATGTGGGCTGCTAATGGTAAGAAAAAATATTCAGCTAGGCTTGGGTAACTTAGAAACTTCATGCATTTCATTATACGAGCCTTAGGACTAAATTGTAAAAGTGTGAAAGGTTAGGGGCAAATTGATTATTTTGCCCGGGGGTGAGTTTTAATCCTAAAATGAAAATGTGATGTATTAATAGTCAAATTTTATTAATATAGACCCCGAGGAACCAATTCCAGAGGTTGACCGTGGTAAACGAAAGGTTTCGGAATAACTAAAATACGAAATCGAAGCAATTACCATGTAAGTTTGTATAACCCGAAGTAAACTCTTAATATACTTAAACATTCATGTTCTTGAATGTATGAAAATTTAGATATTCATGGCATGATAATTCATGAAATGTGCTTGTGTAAATGAAAGATGATAAATGTCCCGGTTGAAATAGAAAGAGAGATCCGATGGATAAATTATGGCTTACATGACATGAGATCCTGCATGTGTTGTAGAAAAGGATTTAGCCTGGACGGGTAATCTGATGATCTCAAAATAGAAAGGATCTAGCCCAGACGAGTGTTCCTTGAGTGATCGAGCCTCCCGAAGAATATGGGTGCATTAAGGATTTAACCCAGACGGGTAATCCGATTGAGGACTAAATTTAGCCTGGATTGGCAATTCAGATCTGAGCTTATGAGAGTAATTGTCATTAAGAGGAATTTATCCTAGACTGGTAATCCCGACATTGCTCTATTGAGTTACTACTATGGGGGATTTAGCCTGAACTAGTAATCCCACCATAAGATATAAGGTTCATGGGAGTGCGTACTTGAGATGATCACTTGTATGACTTGACGGTAATTGGGCTATCCATCGAGATTTTCAAGGAATTCAACAGGATTAACATGAGAAATAGAAATGGAAATATTGAATTGATGAGCTCATCTAAGACTAATGACATGATGTATTGTTATGAGACTAACTTGATGGTTGAGTGTATGTGATAGGGAAACTGTTTCATGCTTGTTGGAATTATTGCCTAAATATGGTTGTATGCTAATTAATTGGTAAGTTACTTTCCAGTTATCCAGACTTACTAAGCATATAAATGCTTACCCCTTCTCTTTTCCTTGTCTTACAAAGCTCGTGGACTCGTGAAGATTGGAAGACGGTTGGAGAATCAACACACTATCGACTTGTTCTGCTTTGGTATATAGATACTTTTCTTTTGGTTAATGGCATGTATAAGATTTTTAGTTATTTTGTTATATGTGTCATTTGGCTAACCAATGTAAGGTCTTGAATGATATACCTATTCATTTTGTATATGGCCATAAGTCATGGCTCATTTTGATGTAGGTTGTAACCTACTAATTGTGCATGTTGGTGTTTAAATGTTCATTAGATGGTTAAATATGGTATGTTAGGAATGGACATGTGGAATGTGGCCAAATCACTTGGAGATGGCTAGGTTATAATTGGCAATGAGTTATAAAATGAGCCAAGTATAAATGTGTTTTATATGGTAATCCTTAATACAAAAAGGATAATTTAGCATGTACTAAACCGATGAGATGAGGTTAAAGGGCAATGAGTTATGCTAAGGATGCTTAAGAGTATAATTAGGCCATGTTAAATACCCTTGAAATCTTTAAGTGTGTATGGATGTTAGAGGGTGACCAAAGGCTTGGAAAATAGCCTTAAAAAGGTCCACACGGGTAGACACACGGGCATGTGTCTAGGCCATGTGTGACACACGGTTAGCCCCATGGGCGTGTTGCCTGGCCGTGTGTCCCCTGCACTTAAAATTTTAGGCCAATTTGTAGAGACACGGCCGTGTGTCTCAATCGTGTCCTCCACACAGCCCGTGTGTCTCAATCGTGTCCTCCACACAGCCTAGCACATGGGCGTGTACCTCAAAATGAGTGATGATGTCATAAATAGAATGTCTGGGTTTTTGGACATGGGCGACTACACGGGTGTGTCTAGGTCGTGTGAGGGACACGGGCTACGGTCACGGGTGTGTGCTCGACCATGTGAAAAACCCCTGTGGATTCAAAATGGAAAAGAAATTAAATTAGTTCCACATGAGTAAGGGGCACAAGCGTGTCCCAAGCACTCGGGTGTGTGCATTGCTTCTACACAGGCGTGTAAGGCTTAAACCTAGAAATTTTCCTAAGATTTTCTTAAGCTCTCGGTTTAATCCCGGACCATTCTTGATGCATGTTTTGGGTCTCGTAGGCCTATAATTGGGACACTATAAATGTGTTTGATTGGTTTTAATTGGGAATAAAATTTTTTAGCTTGTGATTTTTCGGAAAAGTCATGTTTGTGTTTGGTAATGCCCCTACCTTGTCGGGGTCTCAAGTACAGGTAAGGGGTGTTACACTTTCATCTACAATTCACAACGGCATCATGTAAAGTCAACCAATCCATAACCAAAATCACATCGAACTCATCAAATTGTAAAAGCCTCAAGTTAGCCAGAAAATAGTAAACCCGAGTCATTAAAGGACAATTGTTGTACACTTTGTCAACTAGAACATACTTGCCTAAGGGGTTCGATACTTTAATTACAAATTCTTTAGACTCAACAAGTAATTTCTTACTAGACACTAAATTCTCACAAACATACAAATGTGTCGATCCAAGATAAATTAAAACAATCACATTAGTGTCGTAAAGAGAGAATGTAATGGTAATAACATCCGGGGACGACGCCTCTTCATGAACGCGAATAGTGTAGGCTCTAGCAAGTGCTCTAGCCTCAGATCTCACAACTGAGTCCTTTGTTGCTTCTTTTTCACTAGACACATTTCCCACATTCCTCGGTGGCCTTCCTCTCGCAGTCGTGTTGCTTGGTCTTGCGTTCTGAAATTTATCTTTATCGAATAACTCTGCGTAATCTTGAATAAAGTGATCTGGAGAGCTACATTTAAAACAAGTTTTATTAGTCTTATTCCAGCATTCTCCAAAATGTTTTCTCCCACACTGTTGGCACTCAGGTTTGTTATTTCTTACACTACCAATGCTCAAGATGAAAGTTGCTTGAGCTTTGAAACTCATATATTGATTTCCACGATCTCTATTCTGGTATCCCACTGATGTGTTAGATCGACTATATGAATCTCGAAATCTCTTCGATGATGAATGATAAGATTTATTCATCAGTCTCTTTCTTGAATCTCTAGATTCAGAATCAACTTTTCTCTTTTCTTTGTTTAATTCTTCAGCTTTGCAAGCTCGATCAACTAAATAAACGGATATTTTCAAATCTAAAATCCTGACTAGGAGTTTAATATCTTCATTCAACCTATCAAAAAATCATTTGCACATGATTTATTCTGTAGAAACATACTCTCGAGCATGTTTACTAAACCGCACAAATTCTCTCTCATACTCAGTTACGGTCATACGGCCTTGTTTCAATTCTAAAAACTCTGTGCTTTTGATCCAAAAACTGTTGGCTTACATATTTCTTCCAGAACTCGATCTGAAAGAACTCCCAGGTGACTCTCTGTCAGCACCACTAATACTAATGTATTCCACCACTAGTATGTTGTATCTCTCAATAATAAAATGGGACACTTTAAACTCTCAGCTGGAGTACACGACAACTCATCAAATACCCGAATAGTATTTTCAAGCAAAAATTCAACTCTCTCGGGATCATCATCAATAGTAGCTCTGAATTCTTCATCCCCGTACTTTCAAATCTTATCAACTGAAGGCTTATTCAGTCATTGAAGTTCTACAACTTAATGAATTACGACAACCGATTGAGGATTAGGTGGTGGTGGAGGTTGTTGAATAGCTGGGTTCGTCTGAACATATTGATGAACCACCCTGACTAACCGTCACGGGTCTAGATTCAAAAGGCGCTATCCCTTAAGTAGGAGCTGGCGCATTACATTTAACCTCATCAGCTATAGCTCGATTGGGATCCATTTACTACATAAAAACACATTTTAAAATGTCAGGAGTCATCACACTATCACAATTTTTATATGGCATGTATAGCTAGACTCTCACACACACTATATTAGTCCTAGAACTGAGTAAACCGTAGCTATGATACCAATAAATATAACACCCCTCACCTGTATTCAATTCCAGAATAGGGTTACGGAGCATTCTGGACTTATAACACATTTATACATACTTTTCACATACATTTAATCAATTCATACATTCATCATTCAATCTCAATCAATTCGTCCCTAATACGAGCCTATTAGGCCCTAAACTTGCTTTGGGAGTGGTTCAGGACTAAATCGATAACTTAAGAAACTTTCACAAAAGTTTGAAATTTTTTCTCAAAACAGGGGACACACGCCTGTGTGGCTAGGCCATGTATCTCACATGACCACCAGACACACTTGTGTCACAGGTCATGTGGACATTCAAAATGGAAGCACATGGCTGTGTCCCAACCTGTGTCTGGCCTCGTGAAACTCACTGACTTGGGTCACACGGCAAACACACACGCCTATGTGCCCTAAAAATGGCCATACACGTCCGTGTGCCAGGCTGTGTGCTACGCCATGCCAAACTTGTAGGGTATACTAACTTATGCCACACGGCCAAGTCACACACCCGTGTGTGAGGCCATGTGGAGCATACTGACTTGATTTTACTTTCAACAGTAGGGGACACATGGTCGTGTACTTGATCGTGTGTCACACACGACTGAGACATACGCCCGTGTCTCTGTCCATGTGGACAAAAATAGGCTATTTACCAAGCAATTTGCCACCCAAAATTTGCATGTACCTACACAACCCAATTGGTACAAATTCATAGCATAAATGAATATCCAACTTATTCATAACCAAGACTAAATCATTGCATTTCTAATACTAACAACTAACATACTTGTAAACTCGTGTTTTACTCATTCAAAACATACCAAAAATACATATACAAACAACTAACTAAATATGTACCAAACATGCATCATTTTGCACCAATTTACAAGCATAACCATTTTCAATTCATCAACTAATAGCTACCTTAAGAGTTGCATTAAACAAGTCATTTTCAAGCAAACATGGACCACATCACTAAGTGGCATTAACACATATATATATATACATCACATAATTACCAAAATAAGCCAACTTATATGGAAAACATACAACCAAACATTTAATATTTTTAAGCCAACACAAATGGCCAAAATCATGCTACAATACCAAAATGACTCAAAGTCCCTATCCATGCCATATACTTAAAATACCAAAGTTCATAGGTACCAAGAGATAGGTAGATAGTGTGAAGCAATCTCCGGCGATTCCTGAATTCGAGATAGCTTTAATAACACTATAAAAAAAGGGAAAAAATAAACAAAATAAGCTATAAAACTTAGTAAGCTCATATGAAATAAACTCAATGCAATCTCACAAATATAATTCAATAATTTGAATATACCAACATATAGTTTACATTAATTAACAAACCTATCAAATACTCAATTATGAGAGTATACACTTCCTTCACAAGTTTCCTCGATTTCAAACTTATATAATTCATGTACGTACCTGTATCATCTAGCATCAATCTCATACTCATCCACATCTATCGTTTACCAATTGAACCATTTGGAATAGAGGTAGGATACTCAGGAGTCTCACAAACTAAGTACCTATACCATGGCCCAAAGCCAAATCAAGGTAACTTATGTTTGAAATGCTTATATCATGGACCAAAGCCAAACCAGCCGATATTCAGGGCCCGAAGCCAAATTGATATAACTTGCACTCAAAGTGCTAATATCATGCCCCGAAGCCAACTCAATGTATCCTCTAATGACATGTCACTAGTATCCTAAACTATTCCTAAGTTTCAACTGGGACATCGAATGCCAAATTACCATCGAGTCATTTTTGAACTTATCCAAAGTCTCATATTCACAATTTATACAATATTGAAGCATTTAAAATACATTTATGATGAAATTTATCACATACAAACTTACCTCGGATGCTAAAATGGCAAAATGAGTCAATTATTCCGTAACTTTCTTCTTTCCCCGATCTAAGTCTATATTTCTCCTTTATTGATCTAAATATATTCAAAATTAACTTATTTAATCATCTATTTATTTAATCCAATCCAAAATATACATTTTAGCTATTTTAGACATTAGAGCCTAAACTTTCACATTTTTACAACTTGTATATATCAACAAACATTTATAACCTATCAAGAAACTTCAAAAGTCATACTTATTCATCAATGGCATCATTCAAAACCTTTAACAATTTTGTAAATTAGTCCCTAGGCTAGCTAGACTAATCTGCGAATATATCAAAAACATACAAATCATTAAAAACGGGACAAAAATCATGCCTTAATGAGTTATTGAACCATGGCCGAATGGAAAACCTAAAAGAATGGATTTCTTCTCTTTAAAATTGGTTGAAGATGATGATATTAGGTAATGGTTTCATTTTGTTTTATTTATTTTAACTTAATTTACCAAATTACAATTATACCCTTAATAATAAACCATTTAAAACACCTTAATATATCTCCATATATGTCCATTCACAAATAAAATGGTCTAATTACAACATAAGGACCTTAAATTTAAGTCCCTATAGCTATTAGACACCTTTAGCTATTAGAATCAAGTTTTACGGTTTAAGCGATTTAGTCCTTTTATCAAATTAACCATTCAAACAATAAAATTTCTTAACAAAATTTTCACACAATCAATCAATCATTCTGTAAAAATTAAAATAATAATAAAATAAATATTTTAACTTCATATTTGTGGTCCCAAAACCTCTGTTTCAATTTGACTAAAAAGGGGCTGTTACAGAAAAAATGTAGTTGCTGCATTCTATTCTACAAGGAAGACAGATAAATGTAGGGAAGATTATCTTCCAAGAGGTCCATAGGTGTGCTGATAAGAATGTTAGGAGTTTGAATTTTCCTTTCCTTATTTTCGCCTTATCTAAGACAACAAATGTGCTTTTAGATGTTGGGAGTTTGTCATAGCATCGCAACATAGTCAAGCTTTCCCTACCACACGTCTTTCCACAGCAACATCTCTCGCCTCTCTTGTCTTTGTTTGAGGTGCAACAATACCAGATGATGGAATAGTTGGAAAAAAGAAAAGAACGCCAGGCTAGGTACTGGTCATATGTGAAAGATTTGCATTAAGAAGACCACTTCAGAAAAATTTTTGAGATCCATTCCAAAATTTCCTACTTTTCCACCTACTTTGGTCTCGTCTACGAAGTGTGAAAAAGAGCCAGTTAGACCCGCTGCCATAACTGACCCCATAACTGAAGGAGTCATTACATATAAAGGGAAGGTTGTTAAGGAGGAATTAGAAAAGTTAGCTTCTATAGACCAAGAGAAGGAAGTAGAAGAAAGAAAGGAAGGAACAAGTGTCCCTACCACTAAAAAAGGTAAAACTCCTAAACCGACTTCTTCACCCATCTCTATGACTGCACAAGATCAAGTGATCAATCAACTAATTGATGAACTAATGGAGACCGACAATGAAGGTGAGGAAGTATACGTGAGGAAAAAGAAGATGTGATACAATGTCAGTCCTCACAAGTCCACAAGAAAAAATTGGATGAACTGCCAACGTTCTAGTCCAAAAAGGTTAAGTTTTATATTTCTCTCATGCATTGCATTATTTTTTTCTTTTTTGTGTACATATTCATACTTGTTACATATTGTTCATGATTTTACATGCATTGAAGACAATAGATCCCTTAGGTTTGGAGGTGTATTTTGCATTTAGGTTGCAATTTTGTATGTTCATTTTGGTATATAGGATATTTTGTTGTAGTAGCCCGATTTTAGCTAAATCAAAATAGTGGTTTCAGAACCACAAATTTGAGCCCATAAAAATATTTTAATATTATTTTTGGTGTTTATAACATGTGAATATGTATGTGTGAAAATTTTGTGAGCTAATTTTATCGTTTAATAACTTAATTTGAGAAAAAAGGACTTAATCGTGTAAAATGCAAAAGTTGCATTCTGTTAGTTAAAAGTGTTTAATTACTATGGCTTATTAAATGAAAGGTCTTTATGTTGTATTTAGACCATTGATAGTGGAGATGGATATTAATGGCCTTATATTTGATGTTTTAAATGTTTAATAATCAAGGGTAAAATGGTAAAATATGTATTAAGTTATAATAAATGAAAGAAAAATAATTTTAAGCCTAAATTATCATCATACTTAGCCAAATATTAGAGAAAGAAAAGAGAGAGTTTTGATAAGGTGCTCGGAAGGTGATTGCCGTGGATAGTTTAAGTAATGAAATTTAATTTCTGTTATGTAAAGTTATGATATTGCCATTTGTAAATTGAGTAGTTAAAATTGTTGATTGAGCATCAAGAGCTTAAGGGGACAAACTCGGATCGAGGAAAAAAAATGAAGGTAGTCGTGTAGTCGATATAGCCGTACGATAACTTTTGAGGTAAGCTCTTAAACGATTAAGTTGAATTTATGTGTTTAAAGATTAAATGAATATAGAATAAAGTTTTAGTATATGTGATATATAAATATATATATTTTCGAATGATTAATAATGTTCATAATATGAGCCGAAAATGGCTAGCTTACTCGGTTGAATTGTGCATGGAAATGAGGTATATGCTAAAAGAGTTTTAGAGAATGATATATGATCTTTGTGTTTCGGTTAAGTAATGGTAAATAGAATGAGTATAAATTTAGTGAGGACTATGTGTGATAGCCAAATGTCTTATGAACTAATATGTGTGAATGGTATTTTGAATACATAAGATACGATGGAATAACCGAAAGCATCATGAGTTAAGACGTGAATAAAATACTATGAATTTCTTGTAAATGTCGAATAGTGAATACATTTGGATATGAAATTATGCTTTAAATTCTTGAATGTATTTGAAATCAATATAAGGAAATGGTATTTTAATAAATTATGTGATGAAATTACCGAATGAATTATGAGATGAATTGTGGATTAATGTTACAAAGTAAGTGAAACTATTAATGTGATTAGGAAATTGAAGAAGGGAAATTGAGATCTTAGTAAGTTCTTAAGTGTTTGAACTTTTGGAAATTTAAGAGTAAATTGTAATAGATCTGCTTGGGATAGCAGCAATAACGTGATTTTAGAAAATCACCATAAATTGTTGGAGTTGAGTTAGAGGCTTAATAAATTATGTAATTAAAGCTTGATGAGTCTATTTCTGGGGAAAATTAACGGCACTTGATTTGGAGTTTCGTAGCTCCAGTTACAAATAATTTAATGACTGTTGCTCAGGAAGACAACTTGTAGTGAATTTGTGATTATGTTGTAAACATTGATAAAACTGTTTGAGTTGCTTATAAGATATTGATTAAAACCATATGTGAATTTTGAATTGTGATGTTAGGAAATGATATATGAGTGTTAGATGGATCTTTGATGTTAAAATTTGTGAAATTATAAGTTTATAACTATTGAATTATTGGAGATGAACATGTCATTGCCGAATGTAAAATAAAATGTTAAATAATTATAATTAAGAACATGTTTGATTAAATATTGGTAATCAAAGTACCGAATCCATATTAAAATGAGGCTATAAGCCATGAATGACTAGTATACCTAGTCGATTTTGATATGATGAAATTGATGTACAAGATATGTATATATGGTGAGGCCGAAATGGCTAATATTAAATGTGTGCAAGTTATCTGAATGGCCTTTATGAAAATGTGTGCTATCTTATTTGTATAGTGAGGCCGAATGGTTACTTAGAAATGTAATATGGCTGAGTGGTTATTTAAATGAAAGCAAAGTATATGATGTATTAGCAAGTAATGATAAAAGCATTATCTTATATATGTGCTTGTGTATGTGGCGTGACCGAGTGGGCAAGTGTGAAATGTACATATGTTTATGTGTATATAATGTGTCCGAATGACCAATTGTGAAAAGTGTGTATTATTAGATATTTGATGAGGCCAAAGTTAGTAAAAAGTATATAAAATAGATTGCGCTGAGATTGTATCCGGGTTTAAAGTCCCGTAGGCTTCGTGCTGGTGTTATGTTCGGGTTTTATAGCTCGCAGGCCAAGTGCTAGTGAATTTGATAAAGTATATGACTACGAGATCCTATGCTAAGATGATAAATTGAACTCGTATTACACATTAAGTGATTCAGGTATGTGATATATATATTATATATGTGAGATTGATCTGACGGGAATTAGAAATGTGTAATGAGAAGCATATGAAAAGATGTTGTAAATTCATGTGTATATTTGTATATGTGTGCATTCAGTTATTATGCAAAGTTACAAGGTAGTTTTCGATATGCCATTTAACTATGAATGTTAAAAGTAAGTGTGGGTAAGAAATGATATAGTAGTGAAATTTGAAAGAATTAAAGTTAATCCGGAAGCTTGTAAATACTATGTTTGTGCATAATCAGCCAAATAGTATTGTACTCAGAAAGTGTTATGTGATTTCGAACATTTGGTTTGTTTTTTTTTAATTTCAACTGTTTAAGTTGCTTAAGACTTACTAAGCTTATGAAAGCTTACTTTGAATGTTATGTTTCTCTGTTTACTTTTGTAGATCGTTGACTCTTACTATTAGCTTGAGGATCGTCAGCACTTCGTCACACTATCTACTATTGCGGTAATCATGTGATTTGGACTTAGCTTATGGCATGTATAGGATAGACTATAAGTAGAATGATATTTTGACTATTGTATATAAGCCATGCGAATATGGCATCTTATGGAAGTTTACTTTTATAAGTTTTAAATTCGATCTTTGTTTGTGTCTATTAGTTATATAAATAAATGATCTTTTATTTACGAAAAGGTTCAAAATTTTACTGTTCTGATCCGATTCCTAATTTCTAGTAACGTCTCGTCTTATTCTGGTGACGGATACGGGATAGGGGTGTTACAATACATGCCAAAGACTTAAAATACTTTAAAACCTTTATATATCGATCAATAGTTTGATACTGTGATTTAACCTCTGGCGACCTCCAACTCGAGCTAACATCTGCGACACTATAGGAAAAAGGAAAGGAAGGAAGCAAGCATTATAGCTTAGTAAGTAAGTATGTAAATATTAATAAACAATACATTATCATACTTTAAACAAAGTCACAATATGTTCCCGGAATATTACCATCACAAACACACATACTTTCATTATTACAATCATAAATAGGCTCAAAAGAAGCTGTCTAGCAGAGTACCAGTAATTAAATTAATTATTTCTGAAGCTACAGAGTTATTACAAACAGTTAATTTTTCTTGAAATTAGATTCATATATATTCTTAACATAAAATTTTCCAAATTTTTGGTCTAGCCAATTAGTACAGTTTATTCATTGAAGTTAACCCTGTTTCACTGTCAACTGTTCTGACCACTCTTCACTACGAATCAATTTTCTCCTCGTACAGAATTCAAAGAATTTTCTCGTTTATTTCATTTGAAACTAGACTAATTAAGGATTTCAAGCCTATAAATTATATTCTATAATTTTGTTTTTACAATTTTTAATGATTTTTCCAAGTTATAATAGGGGATCACGTAGTGATTCTGAACCAGTCTCTCAAAAACTTAAATATCTCATAATATAGAATTCCTTTGCTTGCTCTGTTTCTATTTTATGAAAATAGACTCATTAAGCTCTAATTTGATATCTCATTCAGTCTCCGATTCAATTTCTACTATTTTTGGTAAATTTTTAGATTCACATCACTGCAATTATCCAGAACAGCTTTATTGTCAATTTTGATCTTTCACACTTCAATTGTATTCATCACTTTCCCATAACAATCTTTCCAATTTCCAATCACATATCGAGCATATTTCTCATAAGTTACAAACGTATATACTTACACTTATCATCACAAAGTCATACACAATTTCATTTAATCAATTTTCGAGTTGAACGCTTCGGAATAATAACAGATACGCGATGGTATCGCACACAGCCCACCTTTAAAATCGAAGCTCTCTTATACACATAGTGGCCTTCACTTAGCACCACTCATGTGACCTAGCTTGATTGTACACATAATTTTGGCTCTCTTGTACACATGGTGAACACTTAGTACCACCCATGTGACCTAGCCAGTTTATCTCGTAGCTCTCTTGTCTACATGGTGTCCTTCACCTGGAACCACGCATGCGACCTAGCTACATATATCCCGTAGCTCTCTTGTTTACATGGTGTACACATAGTATCACCCATGCGACCTAGCTACATCTGTAACACCCCAAACCCGGCCTAGACGTTATGACCGGATCCGGTGTGCCACATTGATGCGTACAAAACATTCCGTATTACTTAGTTTGGAAAACCTTATTGGTGATGTAAAAGATACTTTTAATATAGGTTAAAGTGAATGGGAGCTGTGCACCAGGTAGGAAACCAAAAAAAGAGGAGGTGAGTCTGTCGGACTGCTTAAGTACCAAGCTCCCTTCGGATCCAATCCTAGACATGCACACCACCATTGCCACACTCTAACATCTCGTATAATTGTGAGAAAACCATTGGGTTAAGTCCATCCTAATAAAGTGATTAAGTTTGAAAACGTTTGCTTAGCGGAAATCTTACTTGTAATCGTGTTATTTTGAAATCACTTAATGTTTTTGAAAACGCGTCCTAAAGCTAACCCATTTTCCTTAGTTATCATAGTTTTTCATCATAATAAAATAAAATAATAAAAGTAAAACAAAACCATAAAAATAGTTAAGCGGCCTTATTACATTTAAAACCCAAAACCATAAATGAAATTAAAAGGATGTCCAGTTCACCAGAAAGAAACCAGGTTCGTAGAAACATGTGGCCAGTCCGAATCTCTCACAGCTCCAAGCCCACTATGGTTGAGGATTACCTGCGAGGATGAAAATAGGGGGGGATTTTTGGGAAACTCAGTGTGTAATTCAACCCAACCATGGCCTAAATCAGTTCAAACCACAGAGACAGAATAAGTTGGCCTTAGCCCAGAACAGATATCAGAATAAAGCCCATAGGCCCAGAACAGACCCGAACAGATATATCATGCTTATGCAGAAACCCAACCATATCCAACCACATACACCCCATACCATCCTTTCACCATGTGGGGAGACTACTCGACCCACCCAACCTCTACACACCACAGAAATATGCAGCATGGCTGCCAGATACAGAAAATATGACAGAGTCACCAGATGCAGATATTTTGTGGCAGTGCCACCAGAACAGATATATGTGGCAGGGCCACCAGAACAGATAATTTGTGGCATAGCCACCAGGACGCTTCCTCCATAATATAGCCCATGTCCCCATGCAACAGATATACATTCATGGCACACATCATACAAATTTAATTCATCATGCTTTTCAGACAAAATTAACCCTAGGGGTATAAAGGTCATTTTGCATACATAAGGGTATAATAGCACATCTAACTATTTCTATGGGTTCCATGCATATCGTAGCCATTACGTTTAGCCAGAAACACTTACCGAGTGTTCTTACCGAATTGGGCCCGTTGGCCTATTAACCCAGTTTTGGCCCATTAAGCCCAAAATATCAAAACGCACGAAATCGCGCGTACTGCAGTTTTATCACTTTCGATTACCAGTAATAATTACCCATATGTCTTACGAGCATTCGCACACTCGCAAGTGCCCAAAATACCGGCTTTTCGGCATTTTGGCTTTTCGGCTTTTGCCGATCTAGCCTCTGAGAGGGTGTCAGTTACACACCTATTTTTGGGATTTCCTCGACGAGATCTACACACGAACTTACTGCCGAAAGATGGTTAACTCCAAAGATCCGATCGTTCCAACTATCCAAGCCCTTGATCAACCGCCTCTAAATCACGCACCGATTCCTTAGTGAATGATTCCAATGAGTTTCCCACTCGATCCCGATGTAGATCTAAGCCCTCAGGTGATAACAAAAGTCGGGTTTTCAGTGACTTTAGTATTCGGCCAAGTCCCTTTTATTGTGGGGTTTTCGGCTTTTTGCAACTTATTTTTAGAAAGGTAAAACGAGAGGGTTTTGCTATGGTCTTGTCGTCAAAACTTGAAGTTTTAGAGGGCTGGTAAATCGGCCACAAATGATGAAGAGAAGAGATGTGGTTTTGGTTATAAGAAATCTGCACAAGAAGAATCAAGCTTTCGGGATTTCAGCTTTTGTGTATAAGGCTTAAGAACAATGATAAGAACGTGGAGATGAATAGAATAATGGAAGGATTCGGCTATGGGGGAAAGAAGAAGGAAGATAGATGGAGAGAAGAAGAAAAGAAGAGAAAGGAAGAGAAGGAAGAATTGTCAGAAAAGAAAAAAAAACGGCACAACACTCTCAAATGCTGAATTTATACCTAGCCTTTGACCTAGCCGAAATTTACCCCCTAAAGAAACCCTTGGTCGGCCAACTCTTGCTCCTCAAGAGTCCACTATTCGGCCAATACCATCCTCCTTGATCAGCTCCTAAATCCTCTCCCTTATCCCCTCCTTACTCAATCTCCTGAGCAACTCAAACTCCTCCTGACAGACTTTTACTGCAATTCCACTACTTACCTTTTTTGTTCATAAAAATTAATCCCTTGATTTGCTGTCATTGTGACTTGAACCTGGGTCCTTCCTAGCTTCCACATGCCACTTATAGTCTTCCCTGTGGCGTCACTTGCCACTTTACCACTTGCTTCCTTGTGATCTATTTTACACAATTAATTCCTCAAAGCCCACTTTACCATAACCCCTTTCTCTTATGGAATTAAAATTAATTAAAACTATCGGGTTATCCTAAGCTTGGGCCTTCTAGAGGCCCACAATCACAATTAAACCTACACTTAACAAGCAGAACACAGAATTTTTAATTTTACAGATTTTTTTCAAAATTCCCAAAAATTTGGGGCGTTACAACATCATAATATCTCGTAGCTCTCTTGTACACATGATGTGCACTCAGCACCATACATGTGACCTAGCTACATATCATCTGTATCATCCAATCTGTCTGAAGGTTCAACCGGGATTTCTCTCTCTTTCTATTACTTGATTCCATACTTCCAATGGTCAATTATGATTCAAAAATCAGCTACAATACATAAAATATGCTGAAATACAAGAACATAATAAAGATAATGTATTATTTACATACAAACTTACATACTTTCTCATTTCCATGTCGAATTAATATTGAACATTTAAATCATCATAATTATACTTACTTTCAACACCTCGACAATCATAGTAAATATATCAATTTTACATTGAAACATGCATAAATTAATGCTTATTATACATATGAACTTACCTCGATACTAAAACGGCCATTTTACCAACTTTCCCGATTTTAATTTTTCTCCCATTCTAGATTCAAATCTTATCTTCCGGGATCTAAAACATCATATTTTACTTATTTAATTAATGTAATATTCAAAACATTCCTTAACTCAAACTTTTGCAAAATTACAATTTTGCCCCTAAACTTTTTCATATTTACACTTTTCCCCCTAGGCTTGGGAATTAAACTTCATCCCTTATTCTTATGTTTTATGACATTCTGATTATTTTTCCCTTCTATGACAACATCAAATTCTCACTCTAACACATAGTTATGAACAATAACAACTTTTACCAATTAAGCCGTTTTACTCATTTTTGCTTAAAACGGCTTAGCAAAAGTTGTTTAACATAATTTCAGCCTTCATATTCTACCATAAAACATCAAAATAAACACATTTAACCTATGGGTATTTTTCCAAATATGAACCCTAGCTTAAATTATTGCTAGAATAAGCTTAATCAAGTTGCCGGGATTCCAAAATCGTAAAGAACTTGAAAAACGGGGCTAGAACGGGCTTACTATTGTGTTTGGAAACCTTGGAAACCCTAGCCATGGCTTCCCCCATGCTAATTTCGGCCTCCATGAAAAAGATGAGTCAATTTTGGCTTTATTTTCCCTTTTTATTTCTTTTAATTACCAAATGACTAAAATGCCCTTAATGCCTTTCTTTAAAATTTTGTCCTATTCATGCCCATTTTTGTCCAAACAAAATATAATGGTCTAATTACCATTTAAGGACCTCCTTTTTAAACCCCCATTTAAATCAAGTACTTATGAATTAGAACACATATTTTGGGACTTTTGCAATTTAGTCCTAAAAGTCCAATTAAGCACTTTATTAGTAAAATTACTTAACGATATTTTTACACAATATTTTAATCAATAAATAAACCTTAAAACTTAATCGGAATAAATTTTTTGACTTTGAATTCTATGTTCTAAAACCATCGTTCCGTTTAGGCCCTAAATCGGGCTATTACAACAACTTCTGCAAATAAGCCCTAATAGGCAAATTAAATATGCAATCTATAAAATTTCCTATCAATACTCTAACACATGCATCTAATCACTCGGTAAATCATAAAAATTAATCGAAATAAAATTTTCTATCTCAAATTTATGGTTTCGCAACAACTATTCCATTTAGGCCCTATTTCGAGAGGTTACATTTCTCCCCCCCTTTAGGGATTTTCGTCCTCGAAAATCTTATCGGTAAAAAGATTCAATATCTTTTCTCACAATTTCTTAAACATCTCCAAACAAAATTTCTTCAAAGCAGTACTTTCAAAATCACCCCACTATCAAATTGAAATCCAATATAACTAAGTTTCAACTTGGTCTGACCTCTATATTAATCGAAAACTATTTCCAATTCTCACATTTGCTTTCACTTTTTTTTAACCAAAAACTCTGCATTCAACTATTAATACAGCTCAATTATTATTCTTCTGTCTAATTTTATCATTACTAAATCCAGATTATCTCATTCACAATCAAAATTTATTTTTTTTAAAAAATCCAGCAATCATATACTTTAAGCATCATACCTGGATGAGTTAATTAACTAAGTCTAATCTTTCTTTAACTGTATCATTTTAGAATTCAAAAAATCTTCATATTAACCTGACATCTTTTCTGCAACTGAGTTCGTTTATTAAACCATACTCAAATGCTATCACATTGTCAATTAATCTTATCGGAAGGGGGTGAGGCTGTAATACTTCTAACTTGCCTCTTATATATTCATGCATATAACTTAACACTCATCAATATATATATAATTTGCTTCAAATAACTCAACATGCATATTAATTTTACACAACCCTCCTATCATCTTCTACAAACAAATACACTTATACATGCGTTCATAATTCTCAAATAGAATTACTCATAACATTCATTTAATTTCACAAGTTACATTCATAGCATCACACAATTGCCAATCAACATGTACACTTATCATAATATAAACTTTCCCTTCATCTCATCTTTCATATTCCAAGAGAAATTCTTATTCACGACTCATTCATTATCACATAAACATCATGAACTAGTACTCTTACCTTTTACGAGTCTCATTTCATCTTAATATTATCACAGTTATATAATTCACTTCAGACAGACTTACACACATATTCATATTTTAAAACAAATGCACTCAAACATACATTCCACAAATTTGAGTAAATCTATTTATCACATTCACTTAGTCAAATAAGTTAGGCACATAATATCATGTCAATGTCAAACGAACATGGATGAATTTATAACGAGGTAAACTTTCGTTTCTTTTCACTTTTCTATATTTCTCCACTTATGTCTATTTCATTTTACACTTGATCTCACACATATCATCACAAGTCACCAAGATCAATTTAAGTACACCAATATATCCACCAAATTATACGAACTTACTTAACATTTTTTTACACTATCGATGGTAGCTCGGTTGGAAAACACTTCTGTCTCAACAGAACTATTTCATCGGGATCGGGAGGCATCACACTATCACAGGTAGTAATATGGCATGTATAGCTTAACTCTTACACATACTAGGTAAGTTCGAGAACCAACTAAACCATAGCTCTGATACCACTAAATGTAACACCTCTTTCCTGTGTTTGACGCTGGAATAGGGTACGAGGCATTACCGGACTT
This sequence comes from Gossypium hirsutum, assembly GCF_007990345.1. Classification (NCBI taxonomy): domain Eukaryota; kingdom Viridiplantae; phylum Streptophyta; class Magnoliopsida; order Malvales; family Malvaceae; genus Gossypium; species Gossypium hirsutum. The sequence goes on along the minus strand of NC_053428.1, from coordinate 91,853,462 downwards.
AATCACTAATCATCGTATAAAAATTGATTCATAATTTCACTCTAATTTAAAAATTTTTAATACACAGTCAAGTTGTCCCTTAAAAAGAGCTTGCAAGGCCCATATCAAGCTTCAATTCAACCACACACATAGGCAAGCATGCACATTCATAAATTGCATCATTTAATTAATAACATAATCAAGACTATCTACATTAAATGACTTCATACAATAGAGACCTTCAAATAACATAGGTCAATATTTTAAGCCAATTCCTAGCAACTTAATAACAATTAAACAAGTTCCATACATGCCAAAGACTTAAAATACTTTAAAACCATTATATATCGATCAATAGTTTGATACTGTGATTTAACCTCCGGCGACCTCCAACTCAAGCTAACATCTGCGACACTATAGGAAAAAGGAAAGGAAGGGAGTAAGCATTGTAGCTTAGTAAGTAAGCATGTAAATATTAATAAAGAATACATTATCATACTTTAAACAAAGTCACAATATGTTCCCAAAATATTACCATCACAAACACACATACTTTCACTATTACAATCATAAACAGGTTCAAAATAAGCTGTCTAGTAGAGTACTAGCAACTAAATTATTTATTTCTGGAGCTACAGAACTCCAAATTACAAACTGTTAGTTTTTTATGAAACCAGATTCACATATATTCTTACCATAAAATTTTCAAAATTTTTGGTCTAGCCAATTAGTATAGTTTATTCATTGAAGTTACCCCTATTTCAGTGCTCAACTGTTCTGACCTCTCTTTACTAAGAATCAATTTTCTCCTCGAACAGAATTCAAATGATGTTCTTGTTTATTTCATTTGAAACTAGACTCATGAAAGATTTCATGAATATAAATTATATCCCATAATTATGTTTTTACAATTTTTAATGATTTTTCAAGTCAGGACAGGGGATCACGTAGTCATTCTGAACCAGTCTCTCAAAAACTTAAATATCTCATAATATAGAATTCCTTTGCTTGTTCTGTTTCTGTTATATGAAAATAGACTCATTAAGATCTAATTTGATATCTAATTCAGTCTCTGATTCAATTTCTACTATTTTTGGTAAATTTTTAGATTCACGTCACTGCAACTATCCAGAATAGTTTTATTGTCAATTTTGATCTTTCACACTTCAATTATATTCATCACTTTCCCATAACAATCTTTCCAATTTCCAATTACATATCGAGCATATTTCTCATAAGTTACACACGTATATACTTACACTTATCATCACAAAGTCATACACAATTTCATTTAATCAATTTCTGAGTTAAAGGCTTCGGAATAATAACAAATACTCGATGGTATCGCACACAACCCACCTTTAAAATCGAAGCTCTCTTGTACACATAGTGGCCTTCACTTAGCACCACTCATGTGACCTAGCTTGATTGTACACATAATTTTGGCTCTCTTGTACACATGGTGAACACTTAGTACCACCCATGTGACCTAGCCAGTTTATCTCGTAGCTCTCTTGTCTACATGGTGTCCTTCACCTGGAACCACGCATGCGACCTAGCTACATATATCCCGTAGCTCTCTTGTCTACATGTTGTACACATAGTATCACCCATGCGACCTAGCTACATCATAATGTCTCGTAGCTCTTTTGTACACATGATGTGCACTCAGCACCATACATGTGACCTAGCTACATATCATCTGTATCATCCAATCTTTCCGAAGGTTCAACCGAGATTTCTCTCTCTTTCTAATACTTGATTCCATACTTCTAATGGTCAATTATGATTCAAAAATCAGCTACAATACATAAAATATGCTGAAATACAAGAACATAATAAAGATAATGTATTATTTACATACAAACTTACATACTTTCTCATTTCCATGTCGAATTAATATTGAACATTTAAATCATCATAATTATACTTACTTTCAACACCTCGGCAATCATAGTAAATATATCAATTTTACATTGAAACATGCATAATTAATGCTTATTATACATATGAACTTACCTCGATACTAAAACGGCCATTTTACCAACTTTCCCGATTTTCGATTTTTCTCCCATTCTAGATTCAAATCTCGTTTTCCGGGATCTAAAACATCATATTTTACTTATTTAATTAATGTACTATTCAAAACAGTCCTTAACTCAAACTTTTGCAAAATTACAATTTTGCGCCTAAACTTTTGCATATTTACACTTTTGCCCCTAGCTCGGGAATTAAACTTCATCCCTTATTCTTATGTTTTATGGCATGCTGATCATTTTTACCTTCTATGGTAACATCAAATTCTCACTCTAACACACAGTTATGAATAATAACAACTTTTACTGATTAAGCCGTTTTACTCATTTTTGCTTAAAACCGCTTAGCAAAAGTTGTTTAACATAATTTTAGCCTTTATATTCTACCATAAAACATCAAAATAAACACATTTAACCTATGGTTATTTTTCCAAATATGAACCCTAGCTTAAATTATTGCTAGAATAAGCTTAATCAAGTTACCGGGATTCCAAAATCGTAAAGAACTTGAAAAACGGGGCTAGACCAGACTTACTATTGAGCTTGGAAAGCTTGAAAACCCTAGCCATGGCTTCCCCCATGCTAATTTCGGCCTTCACGAAAAAGATGAGTCAGTTTTGGCTTTATTTTCCCTTTTTATTTCTTTTAATTACCAAATGACTAAAATTTTTGGGACTATAATGGTCTGATTACCATTTAATGACCTCCTCTTTAAACCCCCATTTCAATCAAGTACTTATGAATTAGAACACATATTTTGGGACTTTTGCAATTTAGTCCTAAAAGTCCATTAAGCACTTTATCAGTAAAATTACTTAACGATATTTTTACACAATATTTTAATCAATAAATAAACCTTAAAACTTAATCAGAATAAAATTTTTGACTTCGAATTCGTGGTTCTAAAACTATCATTCCGTGTAGGCCCTAAATCGAGCTGTTACAGCAACTTCTGCAAATAAGCCCTAATAGGCAAATTAAACATGCAATCTATAAAATTTCTTGTCAATACTCTAACACATGCATCTAATCACTCGGTAAATCATAAAAATTAATTGAAATAAACTTTTCTATCTCAGATTTGTGGTTCCGCAACCACTATTCCATTTAGGCCCTATTTCGAGATGTTACACGATTGGATTATTTGGGAATAATTAATCTCTAAATTTTGAGTATGACATGTATAGGGACTTGGTCTTTTTGTTATATGTCATATTGGTCTAGCCAAATGTGTTGGCTTATAATGATAGTTGATTCATTTTGTGTATGGCCATGAGATATGGCTCATAATGAACATTAGGTTGTAAATCTATTCATCTATGTATGTGTGTGCCAATTCCATTATTGTAACAACTTAATTTTGACCCTAGTCAGAATAGTGGTTTCGGGACCACAAATCTGAATCAAAAAAATATTTTAATATTACTTTTCGTGTTTACAATATGTGTTTAAGCATCTGTGAAAGTTTCGTGTGTTAATTTTATCGTTTGTGGATTTGGTAAAAAGGACTTAATCGCATAAAATCTAAAAGTGGCTAGCTATTTGTTAAAAGTGCTCAATTTCTATGTTTTATTAAAGGTGAGGTCCTTATGTTGTAAATGGACCATTGGTTTAATGAATGGACAAATATGGACAATAGTTAGTGGAATTTTTAATTAAATAGCTAAGGTTAATTTTGTAATTTATTTATTAAGTCATGATTAAAATAAAACAAAAGTAAAAGATGAATGTGGTCATCTTATTCTTGCTGAAAATATCAAAGAAAAAGAAAGAAAAAAAGCTTTTAGGGTTCAGCTAGGAAATTTGAAGATTAAGGTATGTAATTTGATCAGTTTTTGATAATTTCTACATTTTTGTGATTGTTGTTTAGTGTACTATCAAGCCCATGTCTCAATTTTTTATTTTGTTGATGATTTTGAGTTACGCCATTGATGAAATTATGAGTTTTGTGACATTTGATGATAGTATCTGGAAGATTGATGTTGGGTTAACATGTTTTGTCTTTGAATTTTTGATGAATTTGAGTAATTTGGGTTAAATTGTAAAAATGAGAATTTAAGGGACAAAAATGTGAAATAAATGAAATATGTGGGCTTATATGAACACTATGAATACTCGGCCTAACATGTGTAAAAGGGAATTTTGTGTATTTTGTAAATTTATAATTAGGGACTAAAATGTGAAAGTGTGAGGGTTAATTTGCAAAATGCCCTAAATATGTATATATGGATTGAATTGAATGAGTTGTTGAATAAAAGGGTTAATTTTGAATACATATAGATCAAAAAAGGAGGAATTTGGATTTAGATTGAGGGAAATCAAAGGTTATTGAGTAAATGATCCTAATCTTCAATTTTGAGTACGAGGTAAGTTCATACATGATAAATGATGTTACAATTATGTTCTAATGCTTTGATAATGCATAAATAGTATATATTTGACTATGGTTTGAGCACAATGATAAATCGATTATGTTCGGCACTAAGTGTGTGATTTGAAATAGCTTTGGCTATAAATAGCACTAAGTGTGAAAATTGGAATAGCTTTGGCTATATGAGGCACTAAGTGTGTAATACCGAGATAGTTTCAGTTATTTGAGATGGCACTAAGTGTGCGGGATCGTTACAACTTCGGCTAATCATTAAAGCACTAAGTGTGTGAATTCTTAAAGTATGGAAAGACTTTCGAATGAATTAATGTATTTGAACGAGAGGTGAGAATGAAATGAATAAACACGGAAAATTTCAAGTATGTACGATACGTATGTGGTAGATGATACTACGTGTATGAAGCTTGATGAGTTTGTATGAACATTTAAATGTGATGGAATAGAATTAATGGATGATTTGTGAACTACTAAGTGTTTATTCTTTGATGTTTCGTATTATATAAACTGTTGATGTAAGACCCTTTACTCGAGTTCGACACCAAAACAGGAATACGAGGTGTTACCGGACTTAAACACATACAAGCATACATTTCCTGGTTATGAAATTTCGCTCCAATTTAAAAATTTTCACAATACCTTAATGTCCTTACCATGGGCCTAAGAGGCCCCAAATACACTTTGGAATTGATTCGGGACTAATCTGTGCACTCTAGAAATCTTTACAGAATTTCAAGCAGACAGGGGCACACGCCCATGTGGAAGGGCGACATGCCTATGTGCCTATTTAACATGGTCGTGTTGAAGGCCCATGTGACTCACATAGCCTGAACATATTGGGATACGCTCATGTACCTATCCGGTACAAATTTATTTTTCAATTCAAACCTACAGGGGTTTTCAGACGACTTGACACACGCCCGTGTCTATGACCCGTGGCCCACACACGGCTAGGACATGCCTGTGTCTCAGCCCATATGCAAAAACTTTGACATTTTGTTTCTAACATTAGCAACTCGTTAAGGGCACACGGCCAAGGCACACACCCGTGTGTTAGGCCGTGTCTTCCAAATGGCTGAGACACACAGTCATGTCTCTGCCCATATGTTTACTACCATGCATAATGACTTGTAAAATTGAGGTGCAGGGGACACACGACCAGACTACATGTTCGTGGGGCAAACCGTGCGTGACACACAGCTTAGACACACGCCCGTGTGTCTGCCCATGTGGGCAAAATAAAGGATATTTACCAAGCCTCTTTACCATCCTCACTTGCACCAACCTACACAATATCAACCAAAACCAATCCAAGCATAACTATATAACCAAATCAACCACAACCATGAGAAATTTGCATCAATGCATTTAATAGTAATCAATATTATCAACCGTTAATGGCCTATACAAAATGAATATCACATCAATCATATGAGCCAACACTTGTGGCTAAATTAATAAGACACTAAACAAAAGATTTAAGTCTATATACATGCCACAATTAAAACATTTAAACTAGTTTTACCAAAAGCTTCAGGTGATAGTGTGATCGATGCATCCGACGTCCCTGGATCCTCGATACTAGCTTGGCGACACTATAAGAAGATGGAAAAGAGAAGGAGTAAGCATAAAGCTTAGTAAGTTGCATATAAATAAGTAACAACATCAACCATGCATATTATAATTCAACACAACATTCTTGAGTGAACAAAGGTAAATATCACTACATACTTATATATCACAAGTTTAGGCCAACAATTACAATATTGTCCCAAAATCATTTTCATAGCTAGAACTTACTCATGTCATTCTTACCATCAAGGCAACATACCTAGACTCATAGCTCATGAGTTTCAAATAAGAACCTATGCCACTCACAACATGATTATATCATTCCATATCATTGTCATAAGCTTGAAAATAACCTGTGAAACCATTTAGAATACTAAAGGATATCTGACAAGCTTTGCACAAGAGGGTGAATTGCCAATGCCATGTTCCAAACATGGTCTTACACTGGCTCACATGTCGGGGCCGATGCCATGTCCCAGACATGGTCTTACACTAGCTCTTGTCTTAATGCCGATGTCATGTTCCAAACATGGTCTTACACTGGCTCTCATTACATTGTCGATGCCATGTTCCAAACATGGTCTTACATTGGTTCTCGTTACATTGCCAATGCCATGTTCCAAACATGGTTTTACAGTGGCACTCGTTACATTGCCGATGCCATGTCCCAGACATGGTCTTACACTGGCTCTCATATCGTGGTCGATGCCATGTCCCAGACATGGTCTTACACTAGCACACATATCACCCAAATGTCATGGCATGGATATCCAATCTATTCCAAGGTTTAATCGGGACTCTACTACATTAAACTTCATCATGCATTATTCATATGAAAATTTCAACCATATTACGCAAAATTTATCATTCACCACATAATAATGATAAAGTTGTCTTACTTACGTACAACTTACCTCGGTATACAAAAAGTGGCGACTAATTAGATTTAATCTAATTGTTTGGCCTTCCCCCCATCTAGGTTCGAATTTTGTATTTCTTGATCTAAAATGATAAAAATTCACTAATTTAATCATCATATTAATCAATGCATTTCATAAATCATATTCTGGAAAAATGACCATTTTGCCCCTAGACTTTCACAAAATTACTATTTTACCCCTAGGCTCGTAAATCAATTTTTGTCAAATTTTCTCACCAACCAAGCCTAGACAGATTCTTTTTATACTAGAAGAAGCCTACAATTCCAATTATTTCACACATTTACCACATGATTTATAACTTATGCAAAATGGTCCTTAGTTAGGGTTTTCATGAAAACTACTTCACAAAAGTTGTTTGTTTTACAACCAAGATTCATTTTCTTCCATAAAAATTCAGTAAAAAACATGAAAACTCTCATGGTAAAACCCTAGGCTTTCAACCATTTTACAAAATAGTCCCATCATTAGCTAGATTATGCTACAAGGGTCCCAAAAGTACAAAAATTATCAAGAAAGGCCATCAAAATCACTTACTTGTGAGGGTAAAGGGTGGCTGAAATTTTGAAGCTTCAAAACCCATAAAATGGCTGATATTTTTGGTGGTATGGACAAGAGATGAAAAAGATGACAACCCTTTTCTTTTTGTTTTATTTCTAGTCAAAATTAAGCTACTAACTTCACCTAATTTTGACTTTTCTACTCCTATTTGTCTCTATGGCCGGCCTCCCTATTGAAATGAGTCTATTTTCCCTTTAAAGACCCCTGATTATCTTTAGCTATTTAACACCATTTGTTAGAAGAAAAAAACTTTTCCCCTTTATGCGATTTAGTCCTTTTCGCAATTGAGCATGCAATCGCTAAAATTATTTCACCAAAATTTTCATGCATTCATATAAACATCCTATAACACATAAAATAATAGTAAAAATAATTTCTCCGAACTTGGATTAGTGGTTTTGAAACCATTGTTCTGACTAATCCCAAAATCGGGTTGTTACAGTTGATTATATTCGATGCTAACTTAGTAAGCTTCAAAGCTTACTGTGTGAAATGTTATCTATTTTATAGTGTTATAAAGCTAGCTCGGATCTGAGGATCGTAAGTGACTCATTTCTATTTTGGTACCATTTTGAGAGTTGTATATATATGGTTTATGGCATTTATAGGCTAGAGTTATTTTGGTAGGTTTCGTGATGTAAATATTTAGCCATGTGATGTGGCTTGATTTTGGTTGAACTTATGGATTGATTTTGGTATATGATATGTAATGCAATATGGTCAATATGATATGATCATGAATGGCCAAGTGAATTGGTCAATTTGGTAAGTTTTGGTATTGCTTAACTGAGAAATTGGTAAGATTATGAATCATATGTTTTGGTATGATTTTAGCTTATGATTTGGCATGATTTGGTATTTATTATAAGCATGGAATTTTGTTGATAATGATATGGCATGAATTGTGTATGTTTTGGTTGTGAATTGGTTGAAAATTTGGTACAAAATGTTTGGTTTTGATGCTTGTAGGGAGGACCCTTAAAGGGTGGCATTTTGGCATTGTAAATGGCCTATTTTTGCCCACATAGGCAGGGACATGGGCGTGTGTCACTGTGGTGTTGCTCGATGGGCATTTCGAAATGAGCCTGAGCAAACCATACAGTCACACACACGGGCATGTGCCAGGTAGTGTGGTCAAGTTAGTTTCGAGCACGGGCTAGACACACGAGCATGTAATTGGCTGTGTGACCCAAGTTAGTAGCCTCCCTAATTTTCACGCGGTCTGGCACATGGGCATGTCTTGTAGCCGTGTGGATAGGCCAATGTGTATGCCCTATTTTGCCACGGCCTAGATACACGAGCGTGTCTAATGCCATGTGAGACACACGGCCTATTCACACGAGCGTGTGACCTTTGTAACTTTGAAAAATGTTTAAGTTTTGAAAAATTTTGTATGTGTTTGGTTTAGTCCCAGCCCCTTTCTAAAGAATGTTTTGGGTATCGTTAACCTACGTAAGGGACTCTACAATAATGTGTGACTTAGATGTTATGCTTATTATGAAATGAATCTAAATTATTTTGATATATCCGGTAATACCTCTTAACCCTAGTCCAGCGATGGATACGGGTTAGGGGTGTTACAATTATGATATGACCTATGGTTATTGATGATTGAATGATGAGGAATGCCATGTGTGTGTGTGTATAAGATGGTATGAAAATACATACATGCAAGTCTAAGAAATATTGCTTATTTGTATATATATGTTTGAATAAATAAAGGTGGCATGTAGCTTGGGAAATAGCCTTACAGTTGTCCACACGGGTAGACATACGAGCAAGTGTCTAGGTTGTGTGTGACACACGGTCTACCCCATGGGTGTGTGGTCCGACCGTGTGTCCTCTACACCTTAATTAATGCAAAAAAGAATGCCCAGTATTAAACACACGGGTAGAGACACGGCTGTGTGTCTTGGCCATGTGAGAGACATGGCCTCAAAACACGAGCGTGTGCCCAGGCCGTGTGAAGTCTGCACCTGAATTTGGAATTTAATTCGCCACACGGCTTGAGGACACGGGCGTGTGCCCTAGCCGTGTGACCATATTTGGTTGATTACGTCATAGTCAGAGAGTTACACGAGCTGAGGACACGAGCGTGTGACTCTCCAAAACATGAAAATTTTCTAAGTGTTGTAAAAGCTCCAAAAGTTCCTAGTTTAGTCGTACATCTTTCTTGATGTATGTTTTGGGCCTTGTAGGCCCGTATAAGGTATGTTAAGAATATGTAGAAATGACCTTAATTGGAATGAAATTTTATGGTCTGAATTTTGGGTGTTTGATTGCGTTCAAGTATAGTAATGCCTCGTACCTTATTCCAGCATTGAGTACGGTAACGGGTGTTACAAAGGCTTTATGTGACTTAAGAGCTAGCATCAACCTAATGCCACTATTTACTTTAAAAAGTTGGGAATTAGTCACATGAAACCTACTATAGTGACATTACAACTAGCAATTCATTTTTCCGGCTGATTTTATCATACTTGACTGCGAGGCAGACAATGAGGTTCCCATAATCTTAGGATGAACATTTTTAGCCACCGGACAAACTTTTATTGATATTTGCAAAAATGAACTGACCATGCAACTTAATGATGAGCACGTTACCTTCAGTATTTTCGAATCTATTCAATTTAAGGATAAAGAAGAATGTCATACTATTGATGTGCTAGATGATCTAATTGAGGAAGAATTCAATGGCCAAAGCACAATACTTTCTAAGGAGTTTGTAGTGACATTTGATGATGATTGTGACAGCATGGTTGAAGTCAATAATACTAAACTCAGGCATGGATGGCAGATTGAATCCTTAGACTTAGCCAATAGAACAACTCCAATTTTCAATCCATCTATTGATGAAGCTCCTACTCTGGAATTGAAACCACTACCTACTCATCTTAAATACGTCTTTCTTGGTGCTAACAATACTCTCCTAGTTATTGTCTCTGCAACACTGGATGTAACTCAAGAAGAGAAATTGGTTCATATTCTTAAGGAACATAAACTAGCTATTGCTTGGAGTATTTCCGATATTCGAGGCATTAGTCCATCTTTTTGCATGCACAAGATCAAGTTGAAAAATGAATACAGGCAATCGATTGAGAAACAAAAAAGATTAAATAAGAAGATGAAGGAAATTGTTAAGGAAGAAATTATAAAATGGCTTAATTTTAAAATTATTTACCCTATTTCAGATAGCAATCGGGTAAGTCCAATGCAAGGCATTCCTAAAAAGAGTGGCATCGCTTGGTTAGCAACAACAAAGACGAATTAATTCCTACACACATTCCTATGATATGGTGAGTCTGTATGGGTTGTTGCAAACTTAATGCTGCCACAGGGAAGGACCATTTCCCACTTCTTTTCATTGACCAAATGTTGGGTAGGCTTGCTAGAAGAGCCTAGTACTGCTTCTTACATGGCTATTTTGGGTACAATCAAATTGCTATTGCATCAGAGGATCAGGAGAAAATAACTTTCACCTGTCCCTTTAGTACTTTTGCTTTTCACCTTATGCCTTTTGGTCTTTGCAACGCACCAGCCACATTTCAAAGGTGTAGATGGCAATATTCTTGGATATGATTGAAGATTCTTTAGAGGATTTTATGGATGATTTCTCATTCTATGGGAATGATTTTGATCATTACGCTAACAATTTGGATTAAGTATAGAAGCGATGTGAAGACATACATCTTGTTCTAAATTGAGAAAAATGACATTTCATGGCAGCTAAAGGCATTTTGTTAGGCCATCGCATCTCAAGTCAAGGCGTTGAAGTAAACAAAGCTAAAGTGGAAATCATTGAGAAATTACCTCCATCGACAAATGTGAAAGGTATTCGCAATTTTCAAGGGCATGCAGGGTTTTACTGAATATTTATTAGAGAATTCTCAAAAATTGCGAAACCCTTATGCTCACTGCTGGAATAGAATAAAAAATTCTTCTTTGGCGATGCATGTCTGGATGCATTTATTCAATTAAAGAAGTAGCTAGTAAATGCACCCATTGTCATTGCACTAGATTGATCACAACCTTTTGAAGTTATGTGTGATGCAAGTGATTTTGCTGTGGGTGTTGTTCTAGGATAATGCAAGGGAAAAATATTTCACACCATCTATTATGCTAGAAAAACTCTTATAGAGGCTCAAATCAATTATACCACTACAGAGAAAGAATTGTTGGTTGTAATCTTTACTTTCGACAAGTTTCATTCTTATCTTGTTGGCGCAAAGGTTACTGTATTTACCGATCACTCAGCATTGAGATATCTTTTTGCAAAGACGAATACAAACCAAGACTGATACACTGGATCTTACTGTTGCAAGAATTCAACATCGAGATAAAAGACCGCAAAGGTTCAGAGAATAAAGATGCAGACCATCTATCTTGATTGGAAGTTCGTAGCGAAGATGGAAACATACTTCAGATTGTCGATGCATTCCCAGATGAGAAGTTCTTTATTGTAGGCGTAACTACTTGGTGTGTGGATTTGGTTAATTATCTAGTGTGTGAAAAACTCCCATTGGGTGTCACAGACCATGAAAAAGAAAGATTTCTTTGTGAAGTAGTGAAGTATCATTGGAACGAGCCATATTTATTCAAGGTATGCAATGACAACATCATTCGGTGTTGTGTTCTGGAAGAGGGGATGCTTTCAATCCTGAAGCACTGTCATGATGCTCCTTATGGAAGTCATTTTGGTGGCATGTGAACTATTGCTGATGTTCTCCAATCATGATTCTACTGGCCTTCATTATTCAAAGACACCCACAATTTTGTGAATCAATGTAATAGGTATCAGCGTATTGGTTCTATATCCTGACATAATGAAATGTTGCAGTAGCCAATTATGGAGGTTAAATTCTTTAATGTTCGAGGTATGTATTTTATGGGACCATTTCCAAGTTCATTTGGAAATCTTTATACATTCGTAGTTGTTAACTACGTCTCGAAATGGGTTGAAGTTGTTGCAGTCCCAAAGGATGATGCAATGACAATGCTTAAATTTTTTCACAACCATATACTCACCCGCTTTGGCACACCAAAAGGATTGATTAGTGATCAGGGTACATACTTTCATAGCAACCAAGTGGCAGCCACACTGAAGAGATATGGAATTAATCACAGAATAGCTACTACTTATCATTCGCAAACTAATGGACAAGCCGAAGTATCGAATCGAAAAATTAAAAACATTCTTGAGAAAGTTGTAAACCCTTCAAGGAATGATTGGTCTTCTAGACTGGATGATTGTAACACCCCAAACCCATCCTAGACATTATGACCGGATCCGGTGCGCCATATTGATGCGTACAAAACATTTCGTATTACTTAGTTTGGAAAACCTTATTGGTGATGTAAAAGATACTTTTAATATAGGTTAAAGTGAATGGGAGCTGTGCACTAGGTAGGAAACTAGAAAAAGAGGAGGTGAGTCTGTCGGACTGCTTAAGTACCAAGCTCCCTTCGGATCCAATCCTAGACATGCACACCGCCATTGCCACACTCTAACATCTCGTATAATTGTGAGAAAACCATTGGGTTAAGTCCATCCTAATAAAGTGATTAAGTTTGAAAATGTTTGCTTAGCGGAAATCTTACTTGTAATCGTGTTATTTTGAAATCACTTAATGTTTTTGAAAATGCGTCCTAAAGCTAACCCATATTCCTTAGTTATCATAATTTTTCATCATAATAAAATAAAATAATAAAAGTAAAACAAAACCATAAAAATAGTTAAGCGGCCTTATTACATTTAAAACCCAAAACCATAAATGAAATTAAAAGGACATCCAGTTCACCAGAAAGAAACCAGGTTCATAGAAACATGTGGCCAGTCTGAATCTCTCACAGCTCCAAGCCCACTATGGTTGAGGATTACCTGCGAGGATGAAAATAGGGGGTCAGTTTTGGGAAACTCAGTGTGTAATTCAACCCAACCATGGCCTAAATCAGTTCAAACCACAGAGACAGAATAAGTTGGCCTCAGCCCAGAACAGATATCAGAATAAAGCCCATAGGCCCAAAACAGACCCGAACAGATATATCATGCTTATTCAAAAACCCAACCATATCCAACCACATACACCTCCATACCATCCTTTCACCATGTGGGGAGACTACTCGACCCACCCAACCTCTACACACCACAGAAATATGCAGCATGGCTGCCAGATACAGAAAATGTGACAGAGTCACCAGATGCAGATATTTTGTGGCAGTGCCACCAGAACAGATATATGTGGCAGGGCCACCAGAACAGATAATTTGTGGCATAGCCACCAGGACGCTTCCTCCATAATATAGCCCATGTCCCCATGCAACAGATATACATTCATGGCACACATCATACAAATTTAATTCATCATGCTTTTTAGACAAAATTAACCCTAGGGGTATAAAGGTCATTTTGCATACATAGGGGTATAATAGCACATCTAACTATTTCTAAGGTTTCCATGCATATCGTAGCCATTACGTTTAGCCAGAAACACTTACCGAGTGTTTTTACCGAATTGGGCCCGTTGGCCCATTAACCTAGTTTTGGCCCATTAAGCCCAAAATATCAAAACGCACGAAATCGTGCGTACTGCAGTTTTATCACTTTCGATTACCAGTAATAATTACCCATACGTCTTACGAGCATTCGAACACTCGCAAGTGCCCAAAATACCAGCTTTTCGGTATTTCGGCTTTTCGGCTTTTGCCGATCTAGCCTATGAGAGGGTGTCAGTTACACACCTATTTTTGGGATTTCCTCGACGAGATCTACACACGAACTGCCTACAATTGAATCACTTAATATTACTACAAATATCGAAATAAGATTGAGTATATAGTCCCCTACCACATTCGGCCAAACATGCCTAAAACCTTTATTGCTCTTACCTTACTGCCGAAAGATGGTTAACTCCAAAGATCCGATCATTCCACCTGTCCAAGCCCTTGATCAACCGCCTCTAAATCACGCTATTACCAAAAAAAAAAGTTACTACGACCCCTCAGGGTTACAAGTCCAAATCGACCACCTCCCTAACTTTTAGGGATTTCGGCTTTTCCTAAAATATGTAAGAAGACTAAGTTTTGGAGAAGACTTACCACCGATTCCTTAGTGAATGATTCCAATGAGTTTCCCACTCGATCCCGATGTAGATCTAAGCCCTCAGGTGATAACAAAAGTCGGGTTTTCAGTGACTTTAGTATTCGGCCAAGTCCCTTTTAATGTGGGGTTTTCGGCTTTTTGCAACTTGTTCTTAGAATGGTAAAACGAGAGGGTTTTGCTATGGTCTTGTCGTCAAAACTTGAAGTTTTAGAGGGCTGGTGAATCGGCCACAAATGATGAAGAGAAGAGATGTGGTTTTGGTTATAAGAAATCGGCACAAGAAGAATCAAGCTTTCGGGATTTCAGCTTTTGTGTATAAGGCTTAAGAACAATGATAAGAACGTGGAGATGAATAGAATAATGGAAGGATTCGGCTATGGGGGAAAGAAGAAGGAAGATAGATGGAGAGAAGAAGAAAAGAAAAGAAAGGAAGAGAAGGAAGAATGGTCAGGAAAGAAAAAAAAACGGCACAACACTCTCAAATGCCGAATTTATACCTAGCCTTTGACCTAGCCGAAATTTACCCCCCTAAAGAAACCCTTGGCCGGCCAACTCTTGCTCCTCAAGAGTCCACTATTCGGCCAACACCATCCTCCTTGATCAGCTCCTAAATCCTCTCCCTTATCCCCTCCTTACTCAATCTCCTGAGCAACTCAAACTCCTCCTGACAGACTTTTACTTCAGTTCCACTACTTACCTTTTTTGTTCATAAAAATTAATCCCTTGATTTGCTGTCATTGTGACTTGAACCTGGGTCCTTCCTAGCTTCCACACGCCACTTATAGCCTTCCCTGTGGCGTCACTTGCCACTTCACCACTTGCTTCATTGTGATCTATTTTACACAATTAATTCTTCAAAGCCCACTTTACCAGAACCCCTTTCTCTTATGGAATTAAAATTAAGTAAAACTATCGGGTTATCCTAAGCTTGGGCCTTCTAGAGGCCCACTATCACAATTAAACCTACACTTAACAAGCAAACACAGAATTTTTAATTTTACAGATGTTTTTCAGAATTCCAAAAAATTTGGGGCGTTACAACTCTACCCTCCTTAAAGAAATTTCGTCCTCGAAATTTACCTGATCCGAACAGATGAGGGTATTGTTGTTGCATTGCCTCCTCTGGCTCCCAAGTAGCTTTTTCTCTGCCATGGTTACGCCAAAGCACTTTCACTAATGGTACAGATTTCCTCTTCAGAACCTTAACGTCTCGATCCAATATTTGTACAGGCTCCTCCTCAAAGGTCAAATCAGTTCGCACCTCAATTTCTACAACCGGCACGACATGAGTAGGGTCAGAACGATAGCGCCTTAACATGGAGATGTGAAAAACATCGTGAATCCTGTCTAACTCTAAAGGCAATTCCAACTGATAAGCCACTGGGCCTACTCGCTTCAAAATCCGATAAGGCCCAATGAACCGCGGACTCAACTTGCCCTTCTTACCAAACCTTAGTATCTTCTTCCAAGGTGAAACCTTCAAGAAGACCATATCGCCCACTGAGTATTCAATCTCCTTACGCTTCAGATCTGCATACGACTTTTGCCTATCAGACGCTTCCTTTAACCGATCTCTAATTAACTTGACCTTATCCTCAGTATCTGCCACCAACTCAGGTCCAAGAACTTGTCGCTCCCCCAGTTCAGTCCAACAACTAGGTGTTCGAAACCTTCGCCCATATAGTGCTTCATAAGGTGCCATTCGAATACTCGACTGATAACTATTGTTGTATGTAAACTCTGTCAGAGGCAGGTAATCCTCCCAACTACCTCAAAAATCAATAACACATCCCCTCAACATGTCTTCCAGAATCTGAATAACTCTTTCCGACTGACCATCAGTTTGGGGATGGAAAGCCGTACTAAAGTTTAATCGCGTTCCCAACGCCTCATGCAACTTTTGCCAAAACCGATATGTGAATCTAGGATCCCGACCAGAGATAATCGAAACCGGAACTCCATGCAGTCGCACAATCTCCGCCACATACAACTTGGCTAACTTCTGAAGAGAAAAGTCTGTGCGAACAGGTATAAAATGAGCCGACTTGGTCAACCTATCCACAATCACCCATATCGAGTCTTTCTTCGATGGTGTCAAGGGTAGCCCACTCACAAAGTCCAAGGTTACCCTCTCCCACTTCCAAAGTGGTATTTTTACTGGGTGCAATAATCCAGAAGGTAACTGATGCTCAGCTTTCACTTGCTGGCATGTCAGACATTTCCCCACAAATTCCGTTACCTCTCGCTTAAGTCCAGGCCACCAATACAGTTCTCGCAAGTCATGGTACAACTTATTCCCTCCAGGATGCATGGCACAAAGTCCCCCATGAGCTTCCTTCAAAATTGACTGTCTCAAGTCAAAGTCCTTCGGAACACAAATTCTACCTCGAAAACACAGAACCCCATCATCATTTATCCCAAACTCAGAAGTTTCCCCTTCCTTAACTTGTTGAAAACGAGGGACCAAAGACTCATCTTTCAACTGCTTTTCCTTAATCTGATCCACCCAGGTTGGCCTCACTTGCAATTCAGCCAACAGACTTCCATCATCATACAGACTTAGACGAGCAAACATTGCTCTCAGATCAGATACAGCTCTACGACTTAGAGTATCGGCTACAACATTAGCCTTGCCTGGGTGATACTCGATTGAACAATCATAATCCTTAAGCAACTCGATCCATCTCCTTTGCCTAAGGTTCAGTTCCTTCTGAGTCAGCAAATACTTGAGACTCTTATGATCTATGTATATAATATACCTTTCTCCATACAAGTAATGTCTCCAGATTTTAAGTGCAAAGATCACTGCTGCTAACTCCAAATCATGAGTGGGATAGTTCCCTTCATGAGGCTTAAGTTGTCGAGACGCATAAGCAACCACCTTACCCTCTTGCATCAACACACAACCCAAACCTACGTGTGATGCATCACTGTACACAGTAAAATCTTTCCCAAACTCTGGTTGAATTAACACAGGTGCTTCAGTCAGAACTTTCTTCAACCTCTCAAAAGCTTCTTGCTGCTTCTCCGTCCATACAAACGGTACTCCTTTCCTTATGAGTTTTGTGAGAGGTGCTGCCATCACAGAAAAACCTTCCACCAACCTTCTGTAGTAACCTGCCAATCCTAGGAAACTTCGAATTTCTGAAACTGACCTAGGTGGCTTCCATTCCAAAATTGCTTCAATCTTTCGAGGATCCACTCTAATCCCCTCTGCAGAGACCACATGCCCCAAAAAGGTTACCTCCCTCAACCAGAACTCACACTTGCTGAACTTCGCATAAAGTTCCTTCTCCCTTAACACTTGCAACACCGTGCGGAGATGCTCATCATGTTTTGCTTCGGTCTCAGAATATACCAGAATATCGTCAATAAAGACGACCATGAACCGATCCAGAAATGGTTGGAACACATGATTCATCAGATCCATAAACGCTGCAGGAGCGTTTGTTAGTCCAAATGGCATAACTAGAAACTCATAATGACCATAACGAGTCCTGAATGCTGTCTTATGAATATCTGCCTCCTTGACCCTTAACTGATGATATCCAGATCGAAGATCGATCTTGGAAAATACAGAAGCTCCTTTAAGCTGGTCGAACAGATCGTCAATCCTTGGCAGAGGGTACTTATTCTTAATCGTCAGTTTGTTCAACTGGCGATAATCAATGCACATACGCATCGTCCCATCCTTCTTCTTCACGAATAGCACCGGTACTCCCCATGGAGACACACTTGGCCTAATAAAGCCCCTATCCAACAATTCTTGAATTTGCGCCTTTAACTCCACTAACTCCTTCGGTGCCATCCTATATGGTGCAATGGACACTGGTGCTGTCCCAGGCAACAGGTCGATTCCAAATTCGACTTCTCGGTTTGGAGGCAATCCCGGAAGCTCCTCCGGAAAGACATCTTGGAACTCTTTTACAGCTCTAACCTTATCCACTGTTAGCCCCTCTACATCTGTTTGACTTACAAATGCCAAATAGGCCTCACCACCTTTCCGAATCCACTTTTCAGCCCTCAATGCCGATATCACATTAGACAAATAGTCCATTCGTTCACCTATCACCATAACATCATCCTCTTCCGTGGTCCTTAGCACCATTCGCTTAGCAGCACAGTCCAGAGTCGCCTTATGCTTAACAAGCCAGTCCATTCCCAGAATGATGTCAAACTCTCCAAACGGCAACTCCATTAGATCGCCAGGAAAGATCCTACCTTGAGTTTCTAAGGGTACATCCTTATACAGCTTGTCTACCCTAACCAAGTGACCCAAGGGACTTAGCACAGATACCCCACTCACTATCTTCTCAGAATGCACTCCCAAAGACCCAGATATGGCACACGCAACATAAGAATAAGTAGATCCAATATCCACCAAGGCAGTATACGGCATATTAGAAACTAAAAACGTACCGGTTATGACATCAGGTGCGTCGCCCTCCTCTCGACGACGAGCTGCATACACCAACGCTGGCTGTCGAGCCTCAGCATTTCCGGCTCCCCTGCCAGGCGCCCCTCGACCTCGACCATTTCCATTCCCATTTCCGCCCCTACCTTGTCCACGTCCTCTCGGTGGTTGTGGTCCACCTCTCATGGGTTGAACAACCCTCTGTACAGCAACCTGAGCCTGATCAGCTCTCTATGGACAGTCCTTAACTCTGTGCTCCATAGATCCGCATCGAAAACAAGCACCAGAACGTTTCCTACGCTCACCCAGGTGTACCTTACCACAGTCCCTACAGATTGGCGGTCTAACCACATTCATCGGAACGGCTCGAACTGGCTCCTCCACTCTCGCCCTTTCGACATTCTTGTTTGCTCCACCCGAAGCTCCAGAATCCCTCCGGAAACGGTTCCAATCTTTCTCACAGTTCTGCCTCTCAGTACGCTTCACCTCCTCAGCGATCTTAGCTTTTTCCACCAGAACCGCGAAGTCACCCTCCCTCTGCGGAGCAATCAGCACCTTAAGGTCATCTCTGAGTCCATCCTCAAAGCGAACGCTACGCTCATACTCCGTAGCAACTATTCCCACAGCATATCTACTCAGCCTCAGAAATTCAGCCTCGTACTCAGCAACAGTTTTGCCTCATTGAACCAGATTCAGGAATTCTTTCCTACGAGCGTCCACATAACTTGCCCCGACGTACTTTCCTTTAAAGGCTGTCTTAAACAGCTCCCAAGTAACCCTATCAGCTGGGGTTCCATCCCTCACGGTGAGCCACCACTGATAAGCCTCATCTCGCAGCAACGATACGGCCCCTTTCAGCTTCTGCTCCACAGAACAGTCCAAGTCATCCATAATTCGTTCCGTGGCCTCCAACCAATATTCTGCCACATTCGGGGCTACACCAGATACACCCCTAAAGATCTCTGCTCCGTTAGCCTGGAGTCGTTCAGAAATCGATCCTCCAATTCTGTTGCCCGAACTTGCCCCGGCAACCCTTTCCAGAACTTGAAGCATAGCCTGCGACAGGGTGTCATCCCCGGCACAATGATCATGTGATTCCACTTCCGTTGCTGATGGTACCGGTGTTTCTGCCGCTGCTATATGCCCTGAAGACGAAGATCCCGCTCGAGCTCTTCCTCGGCCTCGTCCACGGCCTCTACCTCGAGCTGCTCACGTACTCATATCGTATTATCTGATTACGAATTTTATGCACTATTTTAGCACTCCAGTGATTATTATAGATGTTTTATAATTCAAACAGTAATTCAGAGATGGTTTTCGTAGAATCGACGTCTAGCTACAGTTTCAATCTTTTAGCAAGCTTTTCTAAGGTTTCAGTAGCATCCTATCTAGAGTATTCTAGTAAAATTTCAGTACAAACAGATAATATATATTCAGAAAGAAAGTTCAAAATACTTACAACTTGGGCCGGAGATTCGGAATGCCACTCACTGTTCCAGATTTTGAAAACAGAGTTTTACAGTCTCCAAAAAAACTTTTTTTTAAAAAAACTTTGTTATTGTAAACCCAATCCACAGCTGAGTAGTTGCAACCTAGGCTCTGATACCACTAAATGTAACACCCCAAACCTGGCCTAGACATTATGACCGAATCTGGTGCGCCACATTGATGCGTATAAAACATTCCGTATTACTTAGTTTGGAAAACCTTATTGGTGATGTAAAAGATACTTTTAATATAGGTTAAAGTGAATGGGAGCTGTGCACCAGGTAGGAAACCAGAAAAAGAGGAGGTGAGTCTGTCGGACTGCTTAAGTACCAAGCTCCCTTCGGATCCAATCCTAGACATGCACACCGCCATTGCCACACTCTAACATCTCGTATAATTGTGAGAAAACCATTGGGTTAAGTCCATCCTAATAAAGTGATTAAGTTTGAAAATGTTTGCTTAGCGGAAATCTTACTTGTAATCGTGTTATTTTGAAATCACTTAATGTTTTTGAAAACGCGTCCTAAAGCTAACCCATTTTCCTTAGTTATCATAGTTTTACATCATAATAAAATAAAATAATAAAAGTAAAACAAAACCATAAAAATAGTTAAGCGGCTTTATTACATTTAAAACCCAAAACCATAAATGAAATTAAAAGGACGTCCAGTTCACCAGAAAGAAACCAGGTTCGTAGAAACATGTGGCCAGTCCGAATCTCTCACAGCTCCAAGCCCACTATGGTTGAGTATTACCTGTGAGGATGAAAATAGGGGGTGAGTTTTGGGAAACTCAGTGTGTAATTCAACCCAAATATGGCCTAAATCAGTTCAAACCACAGAGACAGAATAAGTTGGCCTCAGCCTAGAACAGATATCAGAATAAAGCCCATAGGCCCGGAACAGACCCAAACAGATATATCATGCTTATGCAAAAACCCAACCATATCCAACCACATACACCCCATACCATCCTTTCACTATGTGGGGAGACTACTCGACCCACCCAACCTCTACACACCACAGAAATATGCAACATGGCTGCCAGATACAGAACATGTGACAGAGTCACCAGATACAGATATTTTGTGGCAGTGCCACCAGAACAGATATATGTGGCAGGGCCACCAGAACAGATAATTTATGGCATAGCCATCAGGATGCTTCCTCCATAATATAGCCCATGTCCCCATGCAACAGATATACATTCGTGGCACACATCATACAAATTTAATTCATCATGCTTTTCAGACAAAATTAACCCTAGGGGTATAAAGGTCATTTTGCATACATAGGGGTATAATAGCACATCTAACTATTTCTAAGGTTTCCATGCATATCATAGCCATTACGTTTAGCCAGAAACACTTACCAAGTGTTCTTACCGAATTGGGCCCGTTGGCCCATTAACCCAGTTTTGGCCCATTAAGCCCAAAATATCAAAACGCACGAAATAGCGCGTACTGCAGTTTTATCACTTTCGATTACCAGTAATAATTACCCATACGTCTTACGAGCATTCGCACACTCGCAAGTGCCCAAAATACCGGCTTTTCGGCATTTCGACTTTTGCCGATCTAGCCTATGAGAAGGTGTCAGTTACACACCTATTTTTGGGATTTCCTCGACGAGATCTACACACGAACTGCCTACAATTGAATCACTTAATATTACTCCAAATATCGAAATAAGATTGAGTATATAGTTCCCAACCACATTCGGCCAAACATGCCTAAAACCCTTATTGCTCTTACCTTACTGCCGAAAGATGGTTAACTCCAAAGATCCGATCGTTCCACCTGTCCAAGCCCTTGATCAACCGCCTCTAAATCACGCTATTACCAAAACAAAATAGTTACTACGACCCCTCAGGGTTACAAGTCCAAATCGACCACCTCCCTAACTTTTAGGGATTTCGGCTTTTCTTAAAATATGTAAGAAGACTAAGTTTTGGAGAATACTTACCACCGATTCCTTAGCGAATGATTCCAATGAGTTTTCCACTCGATCCCGATGTAGATCTAAGCCTTCAGGTGATAACAAAAGTCGGGTTTTCAGTGACTTTAGTATTCAGCCAAGTCACTTTCAATGTGGGGTTTTCGGCTTTTTGCAACTTGTTTTTAGAAAGGTAAAACGAGAGGGTTTTGCTATGGTCTTGTCGTCAAAACTTGAAGTTCTAGAGAGCTGGTGAATCAGCCACAAATGATGAAGAGAAGAGATGTGGTTTTGGTTATAAGAAATCGGCACAAGAAGAATCAAGCTTTCGGGATTTTAGCTTTTGTGTATAAGGCTTAAGAACAATGATAAGAACGTGGAGATGAATAGAATAATGGAAGGATTCAGCTATGGGGGAAAGAAAAAGGAAGATAGATGGAGAGAAGAAGAAAATAAAAGAAAGGAAGAGAAGGGAGAATGGTCAGGGAAGAAAAAAAACGGCACAACACTCCCAAATGCCGAATTTATACCTAGCCTTTGACCTAGCCGAAATTTACCCCCTAAAGAAACCCTTGGCCGGCCAACTCTTGCTTCTCAAGAGTCCACTATTCGGCCAACACCATCCTCCTTGATCAGCTCCTAAATCCTCTCCCTTATGCCCTCCTTACTCAATCTCCTGAGCAACTCAAACTCCTCCTAACAGACTTTTACTTCAATTCCACTACTTACCTTTTTCGTTCATAAAAATTAATCCCTTGATTTGCTGTCATTGTGACTTGAACCTGGGTCCTTCCTAGCTTCCACACGCCACTTATAGCCTTCCCTGTGGCGTCACTTGCCACTTCACCACTTGCTTCCTTGTGATCTATTTTACACAATTAATTCCTCAAAGCCCACTTTACCAGAACCCCTTTCTCTTATGGAATTAAAATTAATTAAAACTATCGGGTTATCCTAAGCTTGGGCCTTTTAGAGGCCCACTATCACAATTAAACCTACACTTAACAAGCATAACATAGAATTTTTAATTTTACAGATTTTTTTCAGAATTCCCAAAAATTTGGGGCGTTACGATGACGCTTTATGGGCATTATAGGCAACATACAAAACTCCATTAGGGATGTCACTATATCAATTGGTTTTTGGGAAGCATGTCACTTGCCAGTTGAATTGGAGCACAAAGCAATATGGGCAATTAAGCAAGTGAACATGGACTATGAAGCTGTTGGAAAGAGAAGCCTATTGGATATCACTGACCTAGAGGAGATTAGGTGAAATGCCAATTAAAATGCTGTAACTTACAAGGAAAGGACCAAACGATGACATGTCAGAATTATTTTGCAACGACAATTTATCATGGGTCAACAAGTTTTATTATTCAAAATTGCACCTGGGTAAATTCCTCTCATGTTGGTCTGGATCTTTCGAAGTTGTCGAAGTATTTCCTTATGGTGCAATAAAAATCAAAGGTTTACATGATGGACACCAATTCAAAGTGAATGAATAGCGGTTGAAACGCTATTTTGGGAATATTAATCAAAAGCAATAAAGACCATTAAATTGGTCAAAAATTTTTAATTTTTATTGAATTTATCTTTATGTGATTTTATTTTTTTTTGTTTTTGTTCAAGTTCATTGTACATCTTTTTCTTTTTTTGCAGAATAATTAAGTACCATTGTTGACGCGCTTGGGCTTTATTGTCAATGCAGTTCATACTATTGTACTGTCACTTATGACTCATCAACAATGATGGCATATTAGAAGTTTCAGATCCCACTGTTTGATCCAAAGTGACCTAGTTATCTGATCTGCCTGAGGGGCGCAATTCTTATTGGACGTATTTATTCCTGCTTTATATCCCTTCACAAAAGTCATGCCTTTTCACTCGCTATAAGCCCCCTTTCCACTGTGTTAACTGTAACACATACAAAGTAGCTATTTTTATTCACTTTCTCTTCCCCAAGGTCGTACCTTTACAACTTTAAACTGTCTTCACTCAAAAAATATGTCATGAATGAGTGGATCAGTCAAAAAAGCCATCAAGTTGTTGAAGAACACTCGTCGTTTGCAACTGTAGTTCGTGAACCGGAATCCTCCATGCCAATGGAAAAAAAGGAGCCGGTGATCTTTTTAACAAAAGCGACCAATGCCAGGTTTTAGGACAATATTTTGAAGCGAAACTTCCACCGAAAACAGGGCATTCTCCTTTCACAATAGCAAAACTTGGGAAAGCAAGTCTACAAAACGATCTCTCAGCTAAAGTGAGAGACTTTTGCACTCATCTTGGAAGCTATTCTCTTTCTCTGGTACATGAGTTATACGCTAACCTTTATGACGTTCATCGTTGTTCGAGAAGGCTTAATCCCACGGGATGCTAAAAAAATTAATGAGTTGTGCAACACTAAAGTGGATGTAGATGAACACCTCGAGTTCATTGAGGATATCACAGACGAAAAAAGAGACCTGTTGGTGAAGGATTTATGTGTCAAAAGAGCATTGTGGATAGGTTAACATCAAGGGAATTATACGATGCATCGATGCTTCCTGACACTACAAAGCAAAATCTGGTTTCATTTTATTAACTGTCGACTAGAACCCTCTACTCACAGCACCACAGTCACCCTTGATAGAATGTGTCTGATACATTCAATTGTCAAGGGCAAAAATATTGATGTCGGAGCAATACTTCACCAAGAAATTGCTAACTGCGCTACAAGGCAAACGTGAATTTTATTTTTCCTATTTTTGACGATGCTATTATGCCAGTAGAAGAGGATTGCGCCCCGTAATGATGAAGAAGTCTTAGATAATAAGGGCTCGATCAATAAAGCCTCTATTAAAATAATGGCTCGTGGCAAAGACACACTGACAATGAAGGAGGCAGAGACAAGCAAGACAAGGAAGGGA
Source organism: Gossypium hirsutum (assembly GCF_007990345.1). Lineage (NCBI taxonomy): Eukaryota > Viridiplantae > Streptophyta > Magnoliopsida > Malvales > Malvaceae > Gossypium > Gossypium hirsutum. The sequence continues at coordinate 91,828,147 of NC_053428.1, read as the reverse complement.
AAAACCAACGCAGAAAACAAGGGAACAAACTTGACTGCAGAGACATCATTGTTACATAAAATGAAGGATATAAAAAGGCTAGCCAATGCCATTAACAATAAGTAGATCAGGCTTGTTGCTACAATGGAGGATATAAATAGATCACAATTTTTTTTATACTTATATCAAGGCCTGGATCAACTCTATTGTAGCTGCATTAAGTTAGTTAAGCCCGGTCCCACCCCTAAAATTTTTAGTGGTCCTACTGATCATCCGAGATTTTGAACTCTTATCCGAGGATTATGACTTAGGGGACTGAGACAGATTGGTGACATCCCTACCCATTATGCACGTCTCTATTGATGAGAAAAGAAGAGGATCAAGGGACATTGAGGAGTGCATACAAAGGATCGATTGCCTAGTTGAGGGTGACTTCATTATTGGTCAAGAGGAACCTACTGTTAAGGAGGAAGTTACTGTTGGGGAGGAGGAAGTCCTTGCTGCAAATGTGAACAAGAAGGGCGATGAAGAAGATACTGAGAAAGAATATGCTCAGAACATTGTCACTGCACCCAAGTTTGTGCGTGCAACTACTAATAATTTAGAGGTATGGAGCTAGACTAATGGAAGCTGCAGAGGAAGTAATCGATAATGTCGGGGTACAGCCAGAACCTGATGAGTGATCCAAGTACCGTACGAAGCCCAAAGAAAAGAAGAGAAAGCTCTCCAAAACAAAAAGCACAAGAAGGAGGAGAAAAGGAGGAGGAAGAAGAAACATCGTATAGCCACATCTGTGGCTGAGGAAACTGAGTTATTTTATTTTCAGTTTTTTTTACCTGTAGTGTTCATACATTGCACGTAGATGTAATTTCTATTTTGTTAGTGCACATTGTCATTGCATTTCTATTGTCTTTGCATTTGAATTTTAGAGTATTTAGGATAATAAAAACTTTAACTTTGGGAGAATGCATATGGGGTTTGGAAATACACCCACATTTCAAAAAAAAAATTTAGTTTAATGAAGCATATAAGGTTTATTTGGGGTTAATACAAATGTGTTTGAATTTTTTTTTACATTCGATGCTTAATTCTTAAATCATGTGAATTATTAATAAATGAGTTGGATAAATTTGACAGAATGTTGTATCTTCAAATCTTTGATGAATGATTTAGGTTGCATTAGTAATGAATTACTAGTAGCATTCCTTGAATCTTGAATAAATTTGCCTTTTACAGCTGCTTATATATAGTTATGAATAAGAGACACTCCAAAGTGGATGTATTGTGAAATGTTAAAGATGGAACACTCTAATACAAGCATTAGAAGATAAATTTGGCCAAAGGCTATCGCTGTATTAGTGTGTGTTAGCACAATTACATACTCCCTGAGGGTTTGTTGCACTCTAACGTTACTTCTCAGGAACAAGGGTATAGTAATACAACAATATCCCTTATTCACAAAAAAAAAATACATATATTTATGATCTTCATAGATACTTAGTATTATACAATAAATGTTGTATTGGTAGATAGAATTTAGGATTTGAAGCATGATGCTAGTTTTGGTGAAGTTGCAATCTTATTCATTCATACTTTTATATTGTCGATGCAATATCCTATCATCTGAATGTGAGTCGTTCATTTGGATTTTAGGTGATTCAAGTTGCTAGAATGATCATTTACCTTAGTGAATTCTTATGTAGCCTTGCTAGTTTCTGTTTTACTTGAGGACAAGTAAAAACTCAAGTTTGGGGGTGTGTGATAGTACTAGAAAGAACATATGTTTTCTCCATAGTTATTGGTTAATTTGTCCCCATTTAGTTATCTTTAGCACATATTTTAGCATTTTTAGTTCAATAAATTGCATTTTATAACTCAGTGGATCTTAGTCTATTTATCCTTTAATTTTATCATGTTTTGGTACCAATGTCGCTGCATTAGTATTTCGAGATTACGCCCAGAATTGTCACTGCACCTGATAGTTGTCTAGATAAAAACGAAAATGTGTGAGCTGTCCAGCTTGGTATAACCAACTTGTACTAGAAAGCCAACATGATTCTAATTAAAGCACACCTACGCTATTTGAAAGAATATAAATATTCACGTGAAAAGGAAGAAAATGGAAGCTTTTTTGGGGGTATTATCTTTTTCAACCTATCTTTTGAAGCTTTTCGGCTATGACTGCTTAAGTCTCTTATGGGTGAACCTACGTGAAAAGGATGTAGATCAGCTCTTGACGAGGAGCCCTGAATGTGACAGAAAAGGGAATGGAGAGATTCAAATTGAGATTGTCTAAGAATAGTATTTTTCACTTATTTCTTTTATATTTCTTTTCTAAACGATGGTGATTACTTTCTATTTCATGTTTGTACGGAAGTACACATGACTTCTAGGTTAAATGTTATTTTATTCAATCTTGCTTCTATTATTTAATCTTTGGGTTTGAATGTTTTTAGCATGGAAGTGTTATTGTAGTCACTGACACTGGATTGTGTAGCGATAGTTCAAGCTAATAAGCATGACAACTGAAGTTGCTTGAGGATTAGAAGAATTTAAAATAATTGTTCTTAATAGTGTTCCATTTCCATGAACGAAATGTGTGGTTAATGTGCATGTTTAAGTCTTAGATTAAATATAGAAGGTAAGCTTGGTAAGATATTCCTTGCAATTTCATGCATCGACAATCACCTATCCTTTTATACCTTGTGAGCATTTAGTATTCTGTTGAATATTCATGTTGGGGATCCCAGTTTATCATTATCATATTTTATCTTATTGTTTTCAAGTTAATACTTCAACAATTACTCTCACAATTTATCTTGTTTCTATCTATTTATTGCACTGGCAATTATAGACAAAAGATAACCATCCTCATGGGATCAATATCCAACAGACTCATATCTGTCTACTATTCTTGCATCGACAGTGTACGCTTGCACATTATTGCCATGATGTTAAATAGCTGATCAGGAGGTCATTTTAAATTGTTTATAACATACACCAATTTGACAAAACTCTTACATGCACTTACTCTAATGATAATCAATCAAAGATTGATCTCGTTCCCAACGTTAAGGGTTTTCTAGAATGGTATCTATTGACAGTTCATCAAAAGTAAAATATGACGTGTTCATACTTAAAAGAAAATACATTAAAACCCATTAAACATATTCGACCACGAAGAAAAAGTAAGGAAGGAATAATAGATTTCATTCCAGTCCCATACTCACTCTAGTTTGATTAAAACAAAAGGGTCGAAGGATCACTGTGCTCTTGAAAAGGATGAGCATCTAGAAAAAATAATCACTTGAAAAGGTGAGTCACTCAGTTCCATACTTTAAAGCATAATATTTAAACTTATTGAAATAGGGTTGTAGAATTTTTGTTTACTATAAGGATTATAGAGGCTAGAAAATGGTGAAGAAAAGAGAAAGAAACACCAAAGCCGGTAGAGGCATGGTGGCAACGGCGACGGCGACAGTGGCATGGAAACAGAGATGGTGGTGCTACTATGGAGGGGAAAGAAGAAAAGAACATGAGTTTGGTCACTGTCTTAAAGGAGGGGAAATGAGAAGAGAAAAGCAAATGTGAATAAAAAAGGAAAAGTTATACAGTGGATGCCAAGGTGTTGGAAGGCAGCACTTGGAGAGAAAATAGGAGAAAAGTGGCAGTGTAAAGGAGGTTTGGCAATAAGGTAATGATAGTTCAAGGCCAAGAAATGGTGGAGGAGAAAGAAAAAGAAAGCAAAAGGGAGGTTGAGAGCTAGACAAAATAAAAGAAGAGAGGAAATGAGGAGGAGTAAAGGGTTGTGCTACAAATTAGAGGGGGAGAGTGATAGGATGGATGGAAAGAGTGTGATCAACCTTGTCTGGGTTCAATGAACCATTTATATAGCAAAAATAGAGGAATTGGCAAGTAAGGGGGACAATTGAGTGAAAAGGGGATCATGGTATCCACAATTAAGGTGTGTTGACCACAATAAAAGGAAATAATCTTTCCCCACTATGGTAAGAAAGTTGGACAGCAATGGGGGTTTTGCACATGGAAAAATCACAAAAATTAGTTAAAAGGTTTGTTGATTAGGAGACTTCAATCTAGAACCCATAGGATATTAATTAAACACTTAACCACTCTACCACTCATTTCATTCTGATTAATTTATCAAAATAACAAATAAAACATGGGATGATTTATGCTAAGGATTTGAAACAAATTTGTACCAAATAGAAATTAACGAGAACGAAAGGATTCAAACACAGATCATTAGAGATAGTTCCACCATTACTCAATCTCTATAATTGATATCTATTTATTATTAAATGCACGAAGATAACCTTAAAAAATCAAGGCATGACCTCTCTCGGTTCATTAACCCAATTTCTACTAACCCCATTTTTGGGATGTTACAAAAGAACTATGTTAACCTTGGGGGACAACATCCACTATATGATTACACTAATCAGGGTGAATTTGTTTTTAAGGCAATGGTTCTTCCACGACATAGTAATATTTTATTCATTTAATCTTGGTTTATATTCCAGTCAGTGCTATCGAGTTTGTTTTGAAGTAGTATATTTTTTAACAATTTACAAATGAATTATTACTACTGTTAAACATGTTTGCGTTGATCAACAAATATATTCCTGATCTCTTCAAGCTTGAGCCTCTTGATGGAACTAACTACAGTAATTGGTCCCAAAGGATTTTTATATTGTTTGAACAACTTGAAGTTAACTACATCCTCTTCAATCCACTTATCATCGAAGAACATAGAGATTTTATCACCGTTCCCAGATACTCGGATGTCGATGCCACAAAGGTCAAGTTTGAAAAGGACAACAAAATGGTCTGAGGTCACATGTTAAGCCACATGCTAACAACCTCTTTGACCTATTTGTCAAAAACAAGTCAACTAAGTCCATCTAGGATACATTAGGAAAAAAATGGAGTCGCTGATGTTGGGGTCAAGAAATATGTCATTGAAGAGTGGTTCAAATTTCAAATGACCAATGATAAGTCAATTATGGATAAAGTACACGTCTACAAGAAGTTAGTCTTAGACATCCTAGCTGAAGGGATAGAGATGTGTGAAATTCTCCAAGCAAATGTCCTGATTGAAAAATTGTCAAAATCCTAGTCTAACTATCATCATATTCTGAAGCATAAGAAGCGATACATTCCTCTAACATAATTGATTAGTTATATGAAGATTGAGGAAGCCAATCGTCTCAAAGATAAGGCCTTAATAACCTCAAGTCAATTTCCTTTAAACGTTAACATTATGGAATTTGGTTATGGTTCTGGTCTCAAACTGAACATGTTTAAAAATGTTGGGAGTTCAAAGAAGATAGTAAACACTAGAACAAGAAGGCTATCAACTTAAAGAAACCAAGAAAGAATAAAAAAAACCCAACAATTCTATCAAATGCTTTGTGTGTGGCAGAGTTGAACACAAAGCATATCAATGCTATCAATGCTCTGACCGCCAAAATGAAAACAAACAACAAGCAAATCTAGTTGAAAATCTAGATAAAGTGATAGTTGTTGTGGTTTCCGAATTACAACTGGTCGAGAATAATGTCAAGTGTATTGTATACATAAATGCCTCCTAACTTTTTTGCACTAACAGAGAAATGTTCACTGAGTTTGAAAGTGTTGTTGAAGGTGAACAAGTCTACATGGGTAACTCTCGCAGCTTAGAAGTAGTCGATAAAGGAAAGATTTTTCTCAATCTTACTTCTAGCAAAATGTTAACATTAAATAATGTCATTTATGTACCTGCACGACGTAAGAATTTAATTAGTTTTGGATTATTGAATAATGCAGATATTAAACTAGTCTTTGAATTTGATAAACTTGTACTTTCCCATAATGTAGATTATGTTGGGAAAGATTATCTAAGTGGAGAGTTATTTGTGATTGAGACTATGTTTAATAATAGCACTACAACTACCACTTCTGCTTATATTATTTAATCTTTTGACATGTGACATGTTAGAGTAGGTCATGCTAATATTGATTCTCTTAAAAAAAGACTCATAAAATTGAATTTACTTCCTAATCTAAGTGATAGTAGATTTAGTAAATGCAAAATTTACATTGAAGCCAAGCATGCTTGACCCTCCTAAAAAAATTGTTAATGATAGGAAGACTGAACTATTAGAATTAATTCATACTAATCTAGCAAACTTTAGAAACACAGAAAGTAAAAATGTAAAACGTTACTATATCACCTTTGTAGATGATTACTTTAGATATAAAAACATTTATCTTCTAAGATCAAAAGATGAAGTTGATAAAACTTTTCTCCTTTATAAATCAGAAGTAGAAAACCAAATTAACAGGAGAATAAAATGTCTTAAATTCCATAGAGGTGGTGAATATGACACTAATTTCCTTAAAGTGGTTTGTGAGAAAGATGATATTATACAAGAATTTTTTGCTCCTTATTAAGAAAATGGCATAGCTGAAAGGAAAAATAAAATTCCAAAAGAAATGATTAATGCTTTGCTTCTAAGTTCTGGTTTACCTGATAGTATGTGGGGGGAGGCTGTACTTTTTGCAAACCATATTATTAATAGAGAGCCTCATAAAAAGTTATATTGTACTTTATATGAATTGTGGAAAGTTTATGCCCCTAATCTACAATACTTGAGAGTATGGGGGTGCTTAACAAAAACAGGTTTGCCTTCTTTTAAAAAGAATACTATCAAATCTAAAACTGTTGATGTTTTATTCGTTGGATATGCTTTAAATGGTATTGCATATAGACTTATGTCTTAGCATGATCATTCCATATGGAATCTAGAGATGTTGTTTTCTTTGAGAGTGTGTTTCCTTTAAAGAAATCTATCACAAATACTGATATACAGTTAGATGAACATGTTTTTTCTTCTATTACACATAATATAAATACTCTTAATGATGATGTGGAACCTAGGAGAAGTAAAAGACAAAGGATGACCATTAGTTTTGGACCTGATTTCCTTACTTCCTTTGCAACTGAGATTAGTAATTTAGACTTAATAAGCGATTCTATTTCTCACTCATTTTTTATAAATGAGGATCTAAAAAGCCTATAATGAAGCCATAAAATCAATAGATGTGAGTTTTTAGAGCGATGCTATTAATAATGAGCTAGAATCTATTTTGTCTATGTAACACCCCTAACCCATATCCGTCGCCGGATTGGGGTTACGAGATATTATCGGACGAGACACAAAATTTCAAACATTCACATTTACACATATGTTATAATCACAAAACTAAAACATAAATCTATTTAAACATTAAGCACATAATTTAAATCAATAGAATTATCAATAGAATTCAAAGTCATATAAAATATATAGGTCATTGGCTTTTAGAAACACAATCAATACACATTAGTATATTATATCCTATCACCTTATAACGTAGTATAATATTCATTATTATATAAGATAAAGCTAACATTATAAAATGGCCAAAAATATTCCTTTTACAATTCAATTTCATGTGCATAATACCAAATTAAACTGGACCATTTTTAATGAATATTACCAAGTCCAAACCTACTAAGATTTATATGCAAAATACTAACGATCCATACATAATTTATTTGGTCATTAATATCATACAAATAATTCACACCATTTCTATATGACTTAATAACCAAATTTATAAATATTAATTCCAAATCAAAATATGACAATTTCACAAGTTATACACCATGCTAAAATATCATGCACAAGACCAATTCTTCTCTTATCTATTCAACTAATAAAAATCCACCTATACACATTCATAAATTTTCAATTAACAAATGAGTCTTTATAGCTATTTCTCCTATAATTTATATTCACTATTTTACCTCTTATACCATCATTGCCGAATCACAAAGTTGACTGTAACCATCTCATATATTTTCATCATATAACCGAAACAATTTCCAAACCAATTCATGATATAAATTATACTTCTCAAAAATAAATCATTAACCAAATATAGATATATATATCCAAAACAAAAATCTTACATATCATATGGAAAACATATCAAAATAACTCCTACCATGTTCGGATATAACAAAATATCTTTTAATACCAAATCATTTATACACCTTAACCAAAGATAATAACCAAATTCACATATATACTTTATCTTAGTATGAACTACATCTAAATCAGCCAAACATACCTATGTATAAATCATGGCCAATTCAATCATATCACATCCAAATTCATCAACCATTATCTATGCACATAACTCATATAAATTTGACTAAAGTTTCATATATTTTCAAAGCGTATTAGCCATTTTCACATGGCTTAATATATATACACAACTTCAAACTTTGCAAAAATTATAACCTAGCTTATACATGCCATAGGTTCAGATTAAAACTTATAATGTACCAAAAACAATTGATAGTGTGATGGACTTTGCTGATGATCCCCAATCTTGTAACTAATCTCCAAAACATATAAAATAGAGGAAAACATAAACACACATACAGTAAGCTATTGTAGCTTAGTAAGTCATAAGCAAATAAATCATTAAATGAACATTAGTATTGAATCAATTAAACCGAATCAAGTAATCTATAATCAAATACACATTTTTCATTCTTAAAACTCATATACCATCATATAAACGATATGTAATTATATTATCTTGGCCGAATACATATAAGTTCATAAACATATATAATACTCACTTTCATAATGCATATTTCATTTGTTCATATCAAATATATACTTACCTTGTCTTTTAAATCATTTAACTTAGCACATACTTGACATTTTAGCTCGATTTCACATTCGATCATTTATTGATATTGCCCATTGAACCATTAGGGATCGAATAGGATACTCGGATAATCACATATATCAAACAATGCCAACTTCCCAGACGTGGTCTTACATGCTATCTCATATCGATGCCACTGTCCCAGACAAGGTCTTACCGAATCAAATATGATGCCGATGTCTCATACATGGTCTTACTCGTAACCACATATCGATGCCAACATCTCAGACATGGTCTTACACGAAAACACATATATCGGTGCCAATGTCCTAGATGTGGTCTTACACAAAAACACATAGAATAATCCTATGGTTCGTATGAGGCCTCTAGACGTCGTAACTCAATCGAATCAAACTTGTAAACTTAGTTCTCATGCATATATACATTTGGATTTCACTTATATAAATTCAAATAAATCAATTTCAGCATATAAACTCATATATATAAATACTAACAATATCTATTCGCTTACTAACTTACCTCAGACGATGAAAAACGGAATGGGATGACTAGTCGACAACTTTAGTTTTCCCCCGATCCAAATCCGATTTCCTTGGTTCTTGATCTAAACATATTCAAATTAAACTCATTCAACATATTTTCACTCATTTTAGTCCAAAAAAACCTAAAGGGGAAAATTACCATTTTACCCCTAACATTTCACACTTTTTACAATTTAGTCCAAATTGTACACAACACGAAACATGCAAAATTTGCACACAACATGCGTAGGCCGAATATTCCTAGTGTTCATACAAGTCCATACATTTCATTTATTTCACATGTTAGTCCATCAATTTATTATTTTTTCAATTTAGTCCTTTTTACTCAAAATCATCAAAAATTCCAATACAAAACATATCAATCCAAAACATATCTTTCATATTTTATCAACTAACATCACAAAACTCAAATATTCATCAATGGCATAACTCAAAATATGCATCAAAATAAAAAATTCAAGCATGGGCTTTGTAGATAACTTAGCAACGATCTCAAAAACATAAAAATTATCAAAAATCGAGCTAGTTACTTACCTTGATTAACCTATCAACAATGGCCGAACCTATGGAAGCTTTCTTTCTTTTTCTTTTCTTTATATTTCAGTCAAAGAAAATATATGAATTAATGGCTTTTTAATTATGTTATAATATAACATATATTAACAGTATTATTTTACTTAAATAACCTTTATCATAAAATATAAAACCATTATATATTAAGGTCACGACTGTAACAGCCCGATTTTGGGTCTAATTAGAATAGTGGTCTCAGGACCACAAATTCAAAGTCATAAAAATTATTTTATTATTATTTTGGATTCATAGCATGTTATTAGTAGTGTATGAAAAATTTGGTGAGTTAATTTTGACGTTTATGAGCCCAATTGTGAAAAAAGACTAAATCGCATAAAGTGCAAAAGTCTTAAATTGATAGCTAAGGGTGTTAAATTGTTATGAATCTTAATTTGGTGGTCTATAAAGGGCAAGAAGATCCTTAGATCTTAGCTTGGCCGGCCATGGGAGACAAAAAATGTTTAAAAGTCAACATTAGGTAAAAGGATGACATAATGTGTAATAAAATAATGCCTAAACCTAGCTATCATTTTTTCTTTCTTTCATTCTTCCATCTTCCACCGATTTTTCAACCATTTTTAGGGGTTTTGAGCTTTAAAAATTTCAGTAACTTATTTCTCTTGCAAGCAAGTGATTTACATACTTTTTGTTGATGATTTTTACATTTTTGGACCCCTTGAAGCATAGGTTTTCTATTAAGGGGACTATTTTGCAAAATGGTTAAGATTTAGGGTTTTTCCATGAAAGCATATGTGTAGTTTTCTAAAATTTTATGGAAGAATATGAGTAGTAGATGTGAAATAAACAACTTTTGTGAAGGGATTTCTCATGAAAACCCTAGTAGGGACTATTTTGCATAAGTTGAAAGTTTGATGATAAATGTACGAGATAGTGGAAATTTTTAATTGCTAGAAGACTAAAAATGGTTCGGATAGGCTTTTGATAGGAGGAAATTCGATAAAAATCAATTTTTATACCTAGGGGAAAAATGGTCATTTTTCCCAAGTATAGATTATTGGGTGCCTAGATCGATAAGGTGACTAAATTTGCGAATTTTTGTTATTATAGATCAAGAAATACCAAATCCAAACTTAGATTGGGGGAAGGCCAAGCAAATTGATTAAACCGTCTAGGCACCATATTTTGTAACTGAGGTAAGTTGTATGCAAATATTACAACTACGTTGTCATTATTTGGAATGAGTTAATTTAGGATGAATTACTTGGTTATGGAAGTGAGAAGGCATGATGCTAATTAAGATAGCAGAATTCCCGTTTGAACCATGGGAAATAAATAGGATATTCATGCCATGATATATGGACTATTGTAAGCTAGTGTAGGATATGTTTGGGACATGCATCAGCCACATTACGAGAGCTAGTGTAAGACCATGTTCAGGACATGGCATCGGCAGTGAGACAAGAGCTAATGTAAGACATGTCTGGGACATGCATCGGCTATGAGTTAAGCTAGTGCAAGACCAAGTCCGAGACATGGCATCGGTATCCTATTCTAATTGAGGTTTATTGAATATCTGGTAATGTTCTGAATGGTTCAACTGTAAGAGTTATGGTTTACAATTTAGAGAAAAGTATAATCGTGTTGTGAGTGGTACAGGTACCTATTCGGTATGTATGAGACGTGAGTTCAAAATATATTATATGATGTGTTGTGGGATGTGATGAGTAAGTTGTGCTTATAATTATTTTATATTAAGAGCATGTTGATGAATGATATAGTTATTGCTAAGTATTTGCATGCTTTTTACTAAGCTTTATGCTTACTCCCTCTCTTTTTCATTTTCTTATAGTGTCCCCTATATAGCTCGTGAATCATCAGACATTGGAGGTTACGATCACACTATCATCCTGAACATTCGGTATAGTTAGAATTCTTGTTTTTGTGTATGGCATGTATAGGGCTTAGACTTTAATATTTCGTGTCATTGAGAAATTAGCAAAATGTGTTGGCTTGGGATAAATCACTTTATTTTGTATAAGGCTATGGATAATGGTGAATACTCATTTTGATATTTATAAATTGAAGATAATATTTTTATGGATGAGTAAATTGCACAAATGAAATGTTGTCCATTGTGACTATTTTGGCTCTGTGATGTATCCTTGTATTGGCATAGAGTGATTTTATGCAGGTTATGTATGCAAATGTGGCAAAGAGGCTTGGTAAATAGCTTTATTTTGCCCACACGGGTAGGCACATAGGTGTGTTTCTAGGCCGTGTGTAACACACGGCTTGCCACATGGGCTTGTGATCTGGCCGTTTGTCCCCTGCATGTAAAAATTGCAAGTCAATATGTATGATAGTAAACACACGGGCAAAGACACTGTCATGTGTCTTAGCCGTGTGAAAGGCATAGCCTAGCACTTCGGCGTGTGCCTCGGTCGTTTGACCCTTAAGAATTGCTAACGTTAGAAATAAAATGTCCAAGTTTTTGCACACGAGCTAGGACTCGGGCCTGTCATGACCTTGTGAAGGATGCGGGCCAAGGACACGGGCATGTGACAGGCCATGTGAAAACCCCCGTAGGTGTGAATTTAGAATTAATTCCACACGGGTAGAGGACACGAGCATGTCCCTGTATTGCTTAGGCCGTGTGAGCCACTTGAGCCAACAGCACAACCATGTCGAATTGGTCACACGGGCGTGTTGCCCCTCCCACACGGGTGTGTGCCCCTGTGTCTAGCAAAAAAAATTTCAAGTTCGTGGAAAGACTCGAATCATTCCTGAATGGTTTTAAAAGAACGTTTGGAATCTCATAGTCCTTTATTACGGAGTTTTCGATTTAGATTGAAAAAGTTTTAAATTTTCCCGAATTAGGTAACGCCTCGTATTTAGTCTCAGCGTAGGGTACGGGTGTGGGGTGTTACAATGACCATCAATACCATTATATCATGGGAAAATTGAAACTTAAATGCCTCCACTTAAATAGACAACAACAATTCAACCCTTACACATTAAACTACCAAGTTTTCATTTTATGCGATTAAGCCCTTTTTATTAAATCGACACTCAAATGACAAAATTAAATCACAAAAAATTCACAGATATAAATTCACACATAATAAACACAAAATATTTTTAAAATATCTTTCTGACTCAAATTTGTGGTCCTGAAACCACCTTTTCAATTAGGGTCTAAATTGGGATGTTACAACTCTTCCTCCCTTAGGGATTTTTGTCCCCGAAAATCTTACTAGTGAATAGGTTCGGATAACACTCTTTCATAGCTCTGGCTCCCACATTGCTTCCTCAACTCGTGTTTATGCCACAGTACTTTAACTAATGAAATTTTCTTATTTTGTAATTCTTTAACCTCGTGAGCTAGAATGCGAATTGGTTCTTCCTCATATGTCATATCGTGTTTAATCTCAATCTCTAACGGACTAATCACATGTGAGGGATCATATCGATATCTACGAAGCATCGAAACATGGAATACATTATGGATCCTTTCTAACTCAGGTGGCAACAACAATCTATACGCAACCGGTCCGATATGCTTTATAATCTCATACAACCCAATAAATCTCAGACTCAATTTGCCTTTACGACCAAATCTAAGTATTTTCTTCCACTGTGAGACTTTCAAAAATACTTTGTCCCTGATTTGAAACTATATATCTTTTTGTTTCAAGTTCGCATACGATTTCTGATGATCTGACGCTATTTTCAGACTTTCACGGATCACTTTAACTTTCTGTTCAGTCTCTCTGATCAAATCGACCCCGTGTATCTTATTTTAACTAAGATCGGTCTAATATAATGGTGTACAACATTTATGACTATACAAAGCCTCGTAAGGTGCCATTTTGATACTCGATTAAAAGCTATTATTGCATGTGAATTCAATCAGAGGTAAATATCGTTCCCACTTAGCTTCGAACTCAAGAATGCAACATCTCAACATATACTCAAGTATCTGAATGATTGGTTCAGACTGACCATCTGTCTGTGGATCGAAAGCAGTGCTGAAATGTAATTTCGTACCTAAGGCATCTTGCAGTTTCTTCCAAAACCATGATGTAAATCTTGGATCTCTATTTGAAACAATAGAAATAGGCACACCACGTAATCGTACAATTTGAGAAACATACAATTTGGCTAGCTTATCGAGTGAATAATCTGTACGAACTGGAATAAAGTGAGCTTATTTAGTCAATCTATCCACAATAACCCAGATTGCATCTTTCTTGCTCGGTGTCAACGGTAAACCGAATACAAAATCCATTGTGACTTGTCCCATTTCCACTTAGGTATCATGATTGGCTGAAGCAATCTAAAAGGTACCTGATGCTTAGCTTTTACTTGTTGACAGACTAAACATTTAGAAACAAAGTCAGAAATGTTTCGTTTCATACCATGCCTCTAGTAAAGCTGTTTTAGATCATTATACATCTTCGCACTACCTGGGTGAACAGATAACCGACTACTATGAGCTTCATTCAAAATCATCTGAATCACCTCTGAATTTATCGAGACACATATTCTGTTTTTTGAACCTCAAACAACCCTCAGCATCAACTCTGAACTCTGAATCAACATTTGAATCATATTGAACTCGTTTTGCTAACAAATCATTATCAACTTTCTGACCCTCACAAATTTGTTGAACAAATAATGGTCTTGCTTTTAATTCAGCTATTATCGAACCATCATCAGACATAGCCATATGCACATTCATTTCATGCAAAGCAAACAATGATTTTGTGTTTAGAGCATCAGCAACAACATTAGCCTTTCCTAAATGATAATCAATCACAAGTTCATAGTCTTTTAGCAACTCTAACCATCGACGCTGTCTCAAATTCAGATCTTTTTGAGTCATCAAATATTTCAGGCTTTTGTGATTAGAATAAACATGAGATTTCTCACCGAACAAATAGTGACGCCATATCTTCAATGCAAATACAATACCTGCCAATTCGAGGTCGTGTGCCGGATAGTTCTTTTCATGTAGCTTTAATTTTCTCGAGACATTAGCTGTAACTTTGCCTTTCTGCATCAAAACATAGCCCAAACAATTTAAAGATGCAATACTATATATAAGAAATTCTTTACCCGATTTTGGCTGAGCTAGCACTGGAACTTCGGCCAAAAGGGCTTTCAACTGATCAAAACTCTTCTGGCACTTTTCTGACCATTCGAGCTTAACATCTTTCTATAACAACTTTGTCATTGGGGTTGCAATCATAGAGAAACCTTTCACAATCCGTTTATAGTAACTAGCAAGTCCCAGAAAACTTCGGACTATAGAAACATTTCTCGGAGGTTTCCAATCAAGTATAGCTGAAATTTTACTCGGATCAACCCGAATACCTAATGCTGATACAGCATGGGCAAGAAATCTAAATTCGTGTAACCAGAACTCACATTTACTGAACTATGCATACAACTATTTATCTCGCAAAGTCTGTAACACAAGTGTTAGATGTTTGGAATACTCAGTTTCATCATGGGAGTAGATCAAAATGTCATCTATGAACACAACCACAAACTGATCCAAATACTATATAAAAATATGATTCATTAAATCCATAAAAACAGCAGTCGCACCTACTTCTGAAAGCAGTTTTTGGCACATCAGAGTCTTTAACTCGTAACTCATAGTAGCTTGATCTCAAATCTATCTTTGAAAACACTGTAGCCCCTTTCAGCTGATCCAACAGATCATCAATTTGTGGCAACAAATACTTATTCTTTATATTCACCTTATTGAGCTGTCTATAATCGATACACATTCTCATAGTTCCATATTTTTTTTCACAAACAAAACTGGTACACCCCAAGGAGAGAAACTCAATCGCGTGAAACCTCTATCTGTCAACTTTTGCAACTAAGCTTTCAATTTTTTAATCTCGTAGGTGCCAATCTAAACGGAGGTATCGATATCAGAGTCATCCCAGGCAGTAACTCAATACCAAATTCTACCTCCTGAATAGGTGGAAAACCCGACAATTCTTTAGGAAACACATTTGGATACTCACACACAGTTGGTACTGATTCAATCTTTCTTTTGGCCACTTTACTATCAAGCACATAGGAAAAATAAGCTTCGCAACCTTTTCTTACATATTTCTGAGCTAACATCGAAGAACTCATGCCGATAAACCATTCAGATCATTATATTCAATATGAATAATCTCATCAATTTGGCACCATAAATCAATAGTCTTTCTTTTACAGTTTACGACAGTATCATGCAAAGTCAACCAGTCCATTCCTAGAATTTTGTCGAATTCATCAAATGGAAACAGCATCAAATCAGTCGGAAAGCACAAATCTCAAATCATCAAGGGACAATTCTTACACACTTTATCAACCATAACACACCGGCCAAAGGGGTTTTGTCGAAACCATGTTCAAATCGAGTTTTGGAAAATGGGAATCGATTTTAAAAACGAAAACGGGAGTCGCCACCAATCTTTTTAGGTGTGATTGGATCACCTTTAAAACATTTTGTTTTAAAATCATTAATTTTGGTCCATGAAATAAAAGAACGGGTTCGGGATTCGGTTACGTACGAGGAAGGATTAGTACCCTCGTAACGCCCAAAAGTTGGTACCCAATTGATTATCAAATGTCTTTAATGGTAGAAATTTAAAAAAAAATTTAAGATGTAGTCGTCTTTAAAATATTTAATCTTTGAAAATTGGGATTCACTCGCGTCAAAGTATTGACATTAAGTTAACCCTTTTTGAAATTCCTATCTCGAAACAGCAAAACGCCATATCCAATAAGTTAGGACATATTGCTTTGAAATTCCAAGATAGTGGCTTGCATTTAGAAAACCTTTAAAAAAACCTTAGAAGGGTACTTAATTATTCGAATTCAACGAGAAAAGTGGCAACCCAATAAGTTAGGGCACTACTTTCTCGAAATTTCCAAACACCAAGCATTGCCTTTATATTTTTCGAAATCCTTGAAGTCTCATTTTTAAAATCGATGCATGAAGGAGTGCATTAACATGATAAAACATAACATACAAGATAGTGTCGTAATCATTTTTTTTTGAAAACGGGATCGACTTTGGTTTTGAAAGTGAAAATTAAAACGGAAACGAATTTGAAATTCGATCCTTTCTATTAATATCGATTTTAAAATGCTTGAATTAGCTCAAATCGATTGTTTAAAGATTTCCTTATCTTGAGATATCAAAATATCATGTCCCGTAAGTTAGGACACAATACCGTAAATTCCCAAGCACAAGGTCGTCTTTTAATTTAAATGAGAGTTTCGTGTGTTTTAAAACTCGAAGAGGATATTTAGCTATTTAGAAATAACGAGAAAATCGAAACCCCGTAAGTTAGGGCACAATTCCTCGATATCTCAAAATGCATAACATTGCCATATTTGGAAAATTTCATTTTTGAATAGTAGCGAATGCAATATTTAAACAACAAGTGTTATTCATTTGGAATAAAAGTGGAACGATCCATATTGGATAAAACGTTGAAGTCTAATACACGGTACGATGACATGAGATAAAAATATAATAATGTGCATAGAATGATAGTGCGTGGAATAATAATGCATGAATAAAATATTACACTAGTGAATGACAATAATATGAAAATATAAATAACGAATCATAGTACATGCAATAGCAACAATCATACAACATTTAAATGATAAAATCAATAAATAAGGACCGATGAATTAAAATGATAAAAAGGTATAAAACAAATTAAAATAAATAAAGTGTGAACAAATTTTAGAATGATAATAAATGAGTTTAAAATAAGTAATATAAAAAAAGTGTCTTAAAAATCATTACCACACAAAGTAGAATTTAAAAAAATGAATAATTTTAAAATATATAATATGTATCTA
Organism: Gossypium hirsutum; assembly: GCF_007990345.1. Taxonomy (NCBI): domain Eukaryota; kingdom Viridiplantae; phylum Streptophyta; class Magnoliopsida; order Malvales; family Malvaceae; genus Gossypium; species Gossypium hirsutum. Next base: position 91,810,451 of record NC_053428.1, on the reverse strand, counting down.
TAAAAGGGGTAAAATGATATGTAAAAAAAATCCTAAAATAAATAATAATAAAATCATTTGAAATAAGTAAAATGGGTTTAAAATAAGGTATATAAAATAATTTTAAAATAAGTAATATATAATAGTTAATTTAAAATGATATATAACAAGTTTAAAAAAACATATAATATGTAAAAAAGAGGGACAATATAAATATACTTTGTAATAGTAACAATTCAAAGATAATAAAGAGAGAGTTATTTGAAATACATAATATACAATAACTTAAAATATATATAAATATATATATAATAATTTTTAAAGAATTATAAATATATAAAAAGCTTGAAATAGACTATATGTATACATATATATAATAGGTAAGGAATATAAAAATAATAATATATATACAGTAGATTAAGGTAATATATATACATAAAGCAAGTTAAGATAAATAATAAGAATTTGAATAATCAACACATTAAAATAAGTTAGAATAGATGTAAATAAGTAACATATAAAATATTTGAAATAATATGTAAATAAAACAAACACAAAAAAAGGTCAATAAGTGAGTTAAATAGATTTAGGTCATGGCTAAAAATAAATTAAAATTCGAGGTACAAAAGTATAAATACTGAAAGGTTAATTAAGGATAAAAACGGAAACCAAATAGGATCTGAAGGCTAAATTTTAAAACAAAAGAAGACAGAAAATGGGGCTGATTGAATGGGGGTTGAAAAAGGAAAGGACTAATTGCATAAATCTCCCTTTTAGGGAAAATGCCAAACCCCCACCATACCAAACGGCATCATCTCATCATCATCATTTAAAAACAAAACCCCTTTTTTTTGTTTCATTTTTTAGCCTCCTTTTTAAAACAGAAAGCTTTTTGCTTTCTCTCCTTCTTTAGCCTCCTCCATGGCCAACCATGGATTCCTCGGTGGCCCTCCACACCCACGAATGGCGATCGGTGCTGAGTGGCACGAGACCTCTTGGTCCATCTCTAAACAGTCCGAAGACGGTATTTTCATGACCCACCGCAACGAAAGAGAGAAGAAAAAAAAAAGAAAGGAAAAGGAAGGCCCCCCTTCGGTTCCATGCTCCCTTCCACGGCCATTGGCCGAACCCCCAGGGGTCCAACGGCCTCCAAATTAGCTAGGGAACGCCGGAACCCCCCTCCCAAACAATGAATCAGAGGTATGCTCTATTATTTCTTTTTATTGTTATTTCGTGGAATAAAAAAATGAAACACACAAAGATCAGAACTGAAACGCAAATAATATTCACCTCTAGAAAATTTCTATTCTTTTTTGCTTAATCTATTTTTTTTTTAAGTTCCCCCCCTTACAAACTGATTTCGTTTTTGGTTTTATAACCGATTACAAAAATCCAAAAAAAAATCACTTCTGTTTCTCTGTTATATCCTTTGTTGTTTGCACATGGTTTTTGTCTTTTTGTGTCCTCTTTTCTTGCTCGTTTGCAGGCTTTGAAGGGTGTTAGACGCGTGGAGGAGAGGGGCATGCGTGGGGAGGCCAGTTTCGGGTGTTGTGCACCCTGAGGCCAGCACATGGAGGCAGCGGCGCAAGGCTTGTGGAGCTAGGGTTTGAATTGTTGAAAAGTTTTAAGATAGTTGGGCTAGGATTTTGACTTGGGCTTGGGTATTGGGTTAATGGGCTGATCTGGTTTGTATTTTGGTTTGTAAAAGGACTGTATAAATGGACATTTTGATTTTTTTCAAAATTTGGTTTATTTATTTTAAGGCCTGGGCAAAATATGGGTTCTACAGCTGCCCCTCTTTGCTTATTGCTATGTTAACAGGAATAGAGAACGACTAAAAAGACCCAATTTTGCTCGGGCTTGCCGAGTTTTGAGTTCTTCGATCTACTTCTTCGATCTGTTCATAGGGATGCCATGTTGAAATCTTCGATCTGCTTCACTGTAAGCACAGGAATGTTAGATCTGCTATCTTCGATTTGTCCCCTATAAACACAGGGATGCCAAATCTGCTATTTCCAACTTGTTCCCTATAAGCACAGGGATGCCATGCTAATCTCTTCGATCTGCTCTCCGTCGAAATGGAAATGCCAGATCTGTTATCTTGGATCTACTTTGGTGTGGGAACATCCGAAAGTCAAATCTGCTATGTCTTTGATTTGTTCTTTGTAAGCACAAGGATGCCAAATCATCTTGGATCTTGCTTCAGTATAAACATCTGAAGATCAGATCTGCTATGTATCTGCTCTCCATTAAAATGGAGATGCCAGACTTCGATTTGTTCTCTGACAATACAGAGACGACAAATCATCTTAGATTTGTTTCAACGTAAACACGTGAAAACAAAATCAGCTATGTCTTCGATTTGTTCCTTGTAAACACAAGGATTCCAAACCATCTTGGATCCGCTTCAGCATAAACATCCGAAGGCGAGATCTGCTATGTGTCTACTCTCCATCAAAATGAAGATGCCAAACTTTGATTCGTTCTCTGACAACACAGAGACGACAAATCATCTTAGATTTGCTTCATCGTAATCACGTGAAAGCCAAATCAGCTATGTCTTCGATTTGTTCCTTGTAAACACAAAGATACCAAACCATCTTGGATCTGCTTCAGTGAAATCATCTGAAGGTGAGATCTGCTATGTGTCTGCTCTCCATCAAAGTGAAGATGCCAAACTTCGATTCGTTCTCTAACAATACAGAGACGACAAATCATCTTAGATTTTCTTCATCGTAATCACGTGAAAGCCAAATCAGCTATGTCTTCGATTTGCTCCTTGTAAACACAAGGATGCCAAACCATCTTGGATCTGCTTCAGTATAACATCTGAAGGCCAGATTTGTTATGCTGCGGCCTATTACCCTACTACTTAAGGGATTAAGGCGTGTCATCCTGTAGAATGATTATGCCCGATAATTGGGATGCCATGATCGAAATGAGTCAGATGTTCCTAATTAAACATGTTATGATACAAAATTTTACGAATATGACCCCAATCCTAGACGCCACCACTCATTCCTTCATTTGTCTTTTCAAAGCATTATTCTTGCTCAACCTGTAGGTCTGTACCCTTCCTCCAATGCTACAATCCACTGAGGATGTTTGTAAAACAATCTTTTCTTAAAATTGAATCATTGATTTTGTTCATTTTCCCTTTAGACTGGACGAAAGAAATTCCTCAAGTTCCTTCATCATTTACTTACGTGAATTTCTCGAACAATTGTCCTGTTTTAGTTTCTTGTATTGTCTAGAAATTTCAGAGTAATGCGCAAAACTTCATTTGTAAACATATTTAGTTCATCTATCATTATTTCAATGCAACATGGAAGATGAATAAATCTTTAAGAGTAATTGGATTTGAATGAATTAAGAAGAAAGAATACAAAGGAAATTAATCTGAAGGCCTATCTTTAGGAAGGAATAGAATCTAAAGATGGAAAACAAGATAGAAGTTAGATCCTCTAGATATCACCGCTTGAGTGCCTATACACCAGCTCCATGAAGTCTTTCTTGAGTTCAAAATGTGTTCAAAAGATCCCAAGTACTCTGTTGATGCCCCAGTTTGTAGCATTCTTCGCTCTTTGTAACAAGATCACTGTGTACTCTTCAAAATTTGAGCTGCCCTTTCAGGTTTTCAACTCAAAACCCTTTTGGTCACAAGGTGCCCTTTGTGGGTTTTCACCTTGGCCTTTCCGTTTTTGATTTTTTTTTAAAGGCGCCCTTTGCGGGTTTTCACCTTAGATTCTCTTCTTCTTTAGACAAAGTATTTTTTAACTGAGTCCAAGTTCACTGGATTAGGTAAACTTTTCCCATCCATTTCTGCTAAGATCAATGCACCACCGGAGAATCTTTTTCAGTACAAGGTCTCCCTTCCCAATTCGGCATCCATTTTCCTCTAAAATCTTTTTGAATAGGAAGGATCTTTTTCAGTACAAGGTCTCCCTCATGGAATTCTCTTGGTCGAACTTTCTTGTCATAAGCTCGCATCATTCGCTTCTGATACATCTGACCATGTCGAATGGCTTTTAGCCTCTTCTCTTCAATCAAGTTCAACTGGTCATACTGGGATTGAACCCACTCAGCTTCATCTAACTTTACTTCTGTCAAAATTCGAAGAGAAGGTATTTCTACTTCAATAGGTAATAATGCTTCCATCCCATAGACTAACGAGAATGGAGTTGCCCTAATAAAGGTTCTGACAGATGTTCGGTAGGCTAGGAGTGCAAATGGCAACTTCTCATGCCAATCTCTATACGTCTCAGTCATCTTCCCTACTATTTTCTTAATATTCTTGTTGGCGGCCTCCACTGCCCCATTCATTTTTGGACGATAAGGGGAAGAATTGTGATGCTTGATCTTGAACTGGTCGCAAACCTCTGCTATCGTTTTGTTTTTTAGGTTCACTGCATTGTCGAATATGATCTTCTCAGGCATACCATACCGACAAATGATCTCCTTCTTCAAGAATCGACTCACGGCTGACTTAGTAACATTCGCATAAGAAGCAGCCTCTACCCATTTTGTGAAGTAGTCAATTACTACAAAGATAAACCGATGTCCATTTGAAGCTCTCGGTGATATTGGTCCAATAACATCCATACCCCATATGGAAAAGGGCCATGGAGAAGTTATAACATGTAAAGGTGAAGGTGGTACATGAATTTTTTCCCCATAAATCTGGCACTTATGGCATTTCTTGGTGTAACTGATGCAGTCCCCTTCCATAGTGGCCCAATAATAGCCAAACCTCATGATTTGCTTTGCCATCGTGAACCCATTTGCATGCGTCCCGTATACACCTTCGTGAACTTCTTCTAGAATTAACTTAGCTTCCACAGCATCGACACATCTCAAAAGTACTTGGTCTTTTCGTCTTTTGTACATGATATCTCCATCTAAAACATAGTCGCAAGCTAACCTCCTCAATGTTCGTTTCTCATTTTCACTAGCCTATTCAGGGTATTTACGATCTCTTGCATATCGCAATATATCTTGATACTTCCCTCCCTCTCAATGTTACAACAATGAGCTGGCGCCTCGTAAACACTCATTTGAATTGGCTTCATTTCTTCTTCTTTATTTGCCTTGATCATTCAGGCCAAGGTTGCTTACGCATCTGTCATCTAATTTTTGTCTCGTGGGAGATAATTGAAGGTGATGCTATCAAATTCCTCTAGTAACCCCAAAACTACCTTTCGATAACTAATCAATTTAGGGTCCCTTGTCTCCCATTCACCTTTAAGCTGATAAACAACCAACACCCAATCCCTATATACTTCTAGAGTTTTTATGCCTCGCTTTATAGCTGCTTGAAGTCCCATGAAGCATGCTTCATATTCAGCCATATTGTTTGTGCAATCAAAGTCCAACTTGCACATAAAAGGATAATGATCGCCATTTGGAGATACCAAGACTGCCCCAATTCCATTTCCAACTGCATTAGAAGCCCCATCAAAATTGAGCCTCTAAGAAGAATTTTTAGTCATTGCTATACACATCAACTCCTCATTTGGAAAATCGAAGTTTAGTGGCTCATAATCCTCTAGAGCCCTACTAGCCAAGAAGTCCACTACCGCACTTCCTTTTATAGCCTTCTGACTTATGTAGACTATATCAAACTCCGAAAGTAAAATTTGCCATCTCGCCATTCTCCCATTTAGAGCTGTTGACTCCATCATGTATTTCAACAGATCAAGTTTTGAGATGAGCCAAGTGGTATGGTATAGCATGTACTGTCTTAATCTCCGAGTTGTCCAAATCAGTGCACAACACAACTTTTCGATTGGTGAATATCTCATCTCATAGTCAGTGAACTTCTTACTGAGATAATAAATTGCCTTCTCCTTTTTCCCTGACTCATCATGCTGACCAAGCACACACCCCATAGAATTACTGAACACTGATAAGTACAGTATTAATGGTTTATCTGGGCTGGGTGGAGATAATACCGGAGCGTTCAACAAATACTGCTTGACCTTTTCAAAAGCATTTTGGCATTCTTCATCCCAAATACCTTGATTGTGCTTTCTGAGGAGGCGAAAGATAAGATCACATTTCTCGGTTAGTTGTGAAATGAACCGAGCAATGTAATTCAACCTTCCTAGGAATCCTCGAACTTCTTTCTGAGTACGTGGTGGATGTAATTCTCGTATGGCTCTGACCTTGTCTGAGTCGACTTCAATTCCTTTTTCACTGACTACGAAGCCTAACAACTTTCCGGATCTGGCTCCAAAGGTACACTTTGCTGGATTGAGCTTCAATTGAAATTTTCTCAACCTTACAAACAATCTTCTCAAGACCTCAATATGCTTTTTTCCCGTACGTGACTTGGCAATCATATCATCAACGTACACCTCGATATCCTTATGCATCATGTTGTGGAATAAGTTCACCATGGCCCTTTGGTACGTTGCCCCTGCGTTTTTTAGTCCAAATGGCATTACTTTGTAGCAAAAGGTGCCCCACAAGGTTATAAAGGTGGTTTTATTCATGTCCTCTGGATGCATCTTTATCTGGTTGTATCCTGAGAAACCATCCATAAAGGAGAACAATGAATATCTTGCTGTGTTATCTACTAAAGTGTCAATGTGGGGTAAAGGAAAATTATCCTTTGGGCTTGCTTTGTTCAAGTCTCTGTAATCAACATACATTCGTACTTTCCCATCCTTCTTGGGGACAGGCACAATGTTAGCTACCTGTTCGGAGTACTTCACTTCTTGCAAGAATCCTGCATCAAACTGCTTCTTGACTTCATCCTTTATCTTCAAAATGATATATGGCCTCATTCTTCGTAACTTCTGTTGGACTGGCTTACAATCTTGTCTTATCGGAAGATGATGTACCATAATGTCAGTACTCAATCCAGGCATATCCTGATATGACCAGGCGAAGATATCCTTGAACTCTCGAAGCAACTCAACTAGACCATGCCTTGTGTCCATGCTAATTAGGGTTCCGATTTTCAACTCCTTCCTTCCTCTAGGGCTATATTCTCTATTGCCTCTTTCTCATGTGGCATGATTTGTTTCTCCTCTTGTTTAACTATCCTTAACAGATCGAGAGATACGTCACAATCCTGAACATCTTCAAAATCCTGAGGTTCCTCTAAACACATGTTTGCTCGCCAGAGAAATTAGGAGCTACAGTATCAGCGCTCATTTCATTGATATCTAGGGACTTGTGGGGGTATGAAAGAATATACAAAGAATGAATGAATCGAAGAATGATTGTTTATGTGCTATGAATAAAAGGACAAGAATTGCTAAAATTTGAAGGAATATTGGTCGATAAAAATAGAACGATACTCGTTTAAATTGATAAAAAGTTATGTTTTATTTAAATAATTATAGATGAACATAAGCCTATTTCACGAATATAATCTTACTACTCCTAGGCCCTAGAGTAATAGACATGTTTTGAGAATTACTCTGAAAAATTCCTAAAGACTATAGGAAGGTCTTCCGCAGTCCAATTACTCAGAGAGCTCCCCGGTTCGTAAGGGCGAATGCCCTCGAGGCTTCCTTGCTCCGATCCTTCATTATGCACAGCATTAACTTGATGACTTTCCTTCATAATTCAAAGGATTTGGATATAGGTGGGAATGTCATCGGTTCCCACTCCACTTCTCTTCCATTCAAATGCGTCTTTCTTCTCGCTTGGCGCTTCTCTATTTCCTGCCTTTTGTGCTTGTAGTCTGGCTTGAAGCCCAAGCCAAAGCGGTCCTTCTTCTCAATCAGTTTTGGGATTTGAACCCCTCCTTGCAACTGTCTTCCTAGCCCTTTTCCCGGCAATGCTCCTTTCCCCATCATTATTTGTAGGGCCATCCTCGTGGCACCAGACATTTTGGGTACCGGCACTTTGCTTCCCTGCAAAATAAAGGTGCCATTAATGACCTCTAAAGAGAGAAAAGAACATTCAATAGACTCTTCATTTGCCTCAACAAAAGGGGCCTTGCTGGTAACTGCCGCTATGATGTTTTTTTCCACATTGATGGTTATTAAGCGACCATCTGTCACTAACTTTAATTTTTGGTGTAATGAAGAGGGCACCGCTCCTGCCGAGTGTATAATAAACAATTGTAGGAGGGCTTGATATCCATTACTAGGAAATCAACTTCATACGTATTCGGCCCAATCTCCAGAGGGATGTCAATTCGTCCCATTACTTTTCTTTCAGTTCCATCAAAGGCTCTTACCACATTACGACACGTGTTCATATGCGAACTGTCAATGGGCAATCTGTTCAAGGTGGATAGCGGCAGGACATTCAAAGTAGACCCATTATCCACGAGTACACTTTGAAGTGTGTATCCTTTGCACCGAGTAGTGACGTGTAGGGCCTTGGTTGACCCTATGCCCCCAGGTGGAATTTCTTCATCATTAAAATAAATGAAATTGTCAGCACTAATGTTGTTTACTAACTGGTCTAGCTTGTTAACGGATATGTCATGGGTAACATATGCTTCGTTAAGAACCTTTAACAATGCATCTCGATGCACCTCAGAACTCAAAAGTAGGGCTAACACTGATATACGCGCCGGCTGCTTGCGTAACTGCTCGACCACGCTATACTTGCTATGTTTCAAGAATTTTAGAAACTCCTTAGCCTCTTCCTCCTTTACCGGCTCATTGATGAGTACTTCAGTTTCCTTTTCCCTTTCAGCCTTGACATCTTTCATCTTTGCGGGCTCTACTCTGATATTCCCCCCGTCATAACGTTTCCCACTTCGTGTATGAGAACCTTCATTTTGCGTGCCCCTGGACGCGCTAGCTATACTCTCCCCCTCAGGTATTGTTATATTGCAGTCATAGCTCCATGGCACCCTCCTATCATCCTTATAAGGGAAAGGATTGGGTTTATGGATGACTATTTTAGGCCTAGTTTGTGACCCCTCCTCATTATTCCCTGGCAAGGAAATAATAATTCTCGGTTGGTTGGTCCTTTGTCGTTCAATCTCTAGCACACATATTTGTCCTTCATAAGAACTACCCTCAGAAATCTGCAACTCTTTGTTAACTATAAGGCCTTGTACCATGACCTTGAACTCTTCACAATTTTGGATCATATGACCCACCTCCCCATGGAACTCACAATGGTTCTCTATTCCTTCTCCTCCTTTTCTAGAGGTCAATATACCTCTCTTCACCATCTCCTCCCAT